>NC_068574.1:53978528-54281558 GCF_025698545.1 Gossypium raimondii
ACTGCTGCTGTCCAAACTGTTTTAGTGCAAAATATTGATTACTAAGTTTATAACACTCTTATTTTCTTTCTCTACACTATTTCTCATCACTTTCTCTTATTTTCTCTTCACTAACATACCAAGAACATAAAACCTTATATAATAAAACTCTACATTAATATCAATTTCATACCTTTTCAATAATATCAAACTCAAAAATATATTGAAATCTTGATGTTCTTACTTTGCTCAATTGATTTCAATCTTTAACTTGATTTTCTCTCTCCTTCAGCTTCTATTTCTTGAATCTAACTTGATATTCTAGCTCCCCATAGTCTCCTTGTTATCTTTCTCTCTTGATGGATATAGAAATTCTTTTGATTTCTAAGCGAAAATGGTGAATTTTTGGTAAAAGGACCAAATTGTAAAGAAAAGAAAGTTTCTTTCTTTCTTTCCTCTTCATACGTTGGTTGCATGGGGAAGAATATGATAATTCCTCATCTTTCCTTTCATATATATACTAAATAGAATAATAATAAATTAATAAAATATCATTTAAAATCCTATTAAAATATTAATAAACTAATATTTATTTAATTAATTAATCTAAAATATCACCCACATCATCATTTCCTTCTAGATTTCTCTCTCTTCTAATTGACCATTTTTCCCTTCATAATCTTTTAAAATTCCATCATTGAGTCACACTTAATTTGGTAAAATTACGATTTAGTCCGTCATAATTCTTATCTTATTCAATTTGGTCCTAATTCATCCATTTTCCTTAGTTTCTAGATCATTCCACCCTTAAAATATTTACACCTTTGGTCCTTCAACTTTTTCATATTTACACTTTAACCCCTCAAATTTTGAGTATTTACTCTTGGGCAATAATACTTTTCTCACTTTTGCGATTTAATCCTTCCTTGCATTAATATGTCATAATAAACTTCTCAATGTTGACATAACTTAAAATTTCCCTTTTTGTTACTTTATTTCCTTATTTTACTATACCAAGGATAATATCTTACTGTAGAAATTTTCAAAATATTACATTTATGGTCCCGAAACCACTGTTTCGACTAGGCCCAAATTCGGGCTATTACACGACATGGGCTGGTACAAGCTGATATTGCTTGAAACCAACTGAAACACACCGAAATAACTAAAACAATTGGAATTTTGATTAGAATGAAATATGAACTACTCAGTACTAGTTTAGAACTAAAATGGTATGTACCAACTAATACGACCAATACTAGTATGGTACCAACTACCATGTATTTAACAAAAATGAGTAAATCTATTAATATTTCTAATTTTTTTGGTTAAGTTGATTAATCAACTAAATTAAGTTTGTAGTAATAGCGAAAGGCAAATAAGCTAGTATTTAATCAACATCAATCTTATATTGATATTTGTATAGACAATAATCAATATAGGTGGAGCCTCGCATTTCGTCCAAAACAGAGTTGATGTCCCCACGAGGAAGAGCCGACGTCCCAACGATGCAACACATAATGTCTCGACGAGAAGAACCCGTCGTCCTGATGACGCGACAAGTGACGTCCCGACGAGCCGATAGCGACGTCATGATGTGGCTATGTGTTCTCTACTCAACCAAGTTTCTTCTCCTAGTTAAACTCTATTATCTTTTCCCAATTGAACTCTAATAACTTTAGGATATTCAAATCAGGTTAATCATGAATTTTAACCTGTAAATAGTGCTTTTAGCAATCATAGAGAGTAAGATTTAACAACATAATTAAGAGAGAGTTTGTGGAAATTTTCGAGAAAACTTTATATTTTTCTAGTTAGGGTTTTATTTGTTTCTCCATCTTGTACTCCTCTTCGATTTTTGCAGGTTTATTAAGGTTTTCTTTTCCTTTGGTTTTATATCCTCTTCGGAAGGGTTTTTCTATGTAAATATTTGTGTCCAATTTTCTTGTTTTTCATTTTTGTTTGTTGCATAATACGGGTTTACCCCAACAAACTGGTATCAAAGCTTGGTTCAATTTCCGCATACAACCCGTTTAAAGACAGAAATGAGGTATGATATCGAGAAGTCTGATAGGATCACAAAATTTTAGTTTGTGGCAAGTTCGGATGACGACAAGTCATGTTTAGAATGATGTGAAAAATGTCGTTACAGGGCTAAAGCCCACAAATGCGAATCAAACAAAATGGGAGAAGCTTGATGAGAAACAACTATCAACAATTTAGTTGTGCCTCACTAATAATTAATTGCAAGAGGTAGTTATTCAGAAAATGTGTAACACCCCTGTAATAGCCCGATTTTTAGTGGTGTCAGAAACAATGGTTCGAGACCACCAAATCTGATGAGTAAGCATGTAAATTTTATTATCTAATATTTACGAGTCAAATAGGATTTTAAAAATATTTTTGAATTGGTAATTTATGTTTTATAATGATTTATTAGGTTTAAGTGGTAAAACCCTAGGTCAAGTGGTTTTAGAAAATGAGCTATCGAGATCTTGTTTCTATAAACCGAGCCGTAAATATTTTATAAATATTTAAGAAGTGTCATTAAGGTACTATTAAAGTTTCGTTGAAAAATTTTAATGTTTTGATAGTTAGTTAATTAAAAGGACTAAATTGAAAAGATACAAAACTTACAAAATTTAATAATTAAGTGATTAAAAGGCTTGATTAATAAATAAAGAAAGACCTAAATAGTAAATATACCTAAATGAATAGGATGAGGCGCAATAACAAGGAAAAAAATAATAAAAGGCCATTTAATGGCAAAATGGTAAATACATTGAAATTATAAATAAATAAATTAGATTTTAAGGTTTCGCATTTCTTCTCCCATTTTGGTTCAACATCTGGCTTTTACATATTTGCTTCATATGAATTCAATTCTTACCCGTTTCTTATAATTGTTATATTTTGAGATTGTTATAATGAGGTCTAATTAAACATTACCTTAGTTTTTGATTTTATTAAAAATTTGAAAGTTGCCATCGATGAAACTTGTTATTTTGATGTTAAATGATGAATTTGAGATATTAATTGCTATTTAAAAGTATTTTATTAAGTGATTTTTGATGAATTTTTCGATTAGGGATTAAATTATTGAAATAGTAAAAATACAAGGGTTGTTGTGAAATTATTGCAAAATGGGCTGTATTAAATGCCATGAAAATTTTGCTATCTTGGATTTGTATTAAAAAAGGTTAATTTGCATGTTTTGGGTTCAGAGACCAAATTGAATAAAAATAAAACTTTAAGGGCAATTTTGTAAAATATAAAATGACCAAATTACATGAAATGAATTTTTATTGTCTAAATTAATATTTTGAATGAAATTATTAATTTAGATCAGGATCAGTGGAAAATCAAGGAAAATAGATAATTACCAAAATGCCCTAAATCTTGGTATTTCTGCAATTTAACCATGTAAGTTCGTATGAATTGTATTCTGTATAATTTTGATTAAAGTAAGTGTTAATAGGTGATTATATTGTGATCAAATTAATATATATATATATATATATGTTAGTATGCAAGTTGTTGTGTTATGAAACGACGTAACTTTAACGAGGTATGATGATTACCGAGTCCTGTTTGAACCTTAGAAATTTAGAGGATACAAATGACATGTCATTAGGGTTCCCGATTTGGTTGTGATCTTGCATGTGTTGCGAACACACCACAGCTCTCTTGAGCTTCTCGATACTTGGCTCTCACGATCTTTCAGATTAACAGCTCTCTTGAGCTTCTCGATATTTGGCTCACAAGAGCTTTCTGATATACAGCTCACATGAGCTTCCCATTATATAGCTCAGAAGAGCTTCCTGTTTACATCTCGTATGAGCTTACATGCATATAAATTGACGAATTACAGTTCAGTACACTTTGTGTGTACTACCCGTGTATCAATGATATTCTAAATTGTTCAACGAGAAATGTTCTGTTACGAGACGATATGAGTTGATACGAACTAATATAGGTATATATATGAAATGTATGGAAATGATGGTACATGATATATGGATATAATGATATGGATGATATGTGACGGTAAGAGAATGATATGTATCAAGACATGTATATATGTGATTATCTTTACATGTTGATACATGGAATTACGTAAGTTGAGATGAGTAATAAACTCAAGTGTGACATGTTGAGAAAATAAGTTTATCAATGTTAAATTTATATAAAATATGTTCAAGTACACTAACAAGTGTTGTTGTTTGATGCTTAGGCAAGTGCTAAGCTAAATAAATATACATGTAATCAGGCATCAGCCTACAAAGTCCACTAAAGGGGGTTTATATTTGTTGAAAGTATAGGTTACATTAACATGGTTATTATTATGACAATTACTCAAATCTTAATATTTAAAAAAATATTCAGATGATGAAAGGCCTATCATCTGCCTTATCTTGGTGCATAAGAAAATGTATGATCAATAATCCATATCAAGTCACACAAACACAAAGATTTAAAAAGAAAACTTCTAGTTAGTTTATGCATGGAAGACTAAAACTATTGCCTGAAAAGTCAATAGGATAGAAAAGTCTCAACTACATAGGTTGATGGTTAGCTTATATAATAGGGCTAAATGAACAAGTAAAGAGAAGAATAAATGGCGAAAAAACAGTTGGTAGGGTTTGGTGGCAGCGGCCCGGGGGAGGAAGCCGGAGGAGGTTTCATCATTGATACCTCAACAGGGTTGCTCTTGCTTTGCATGGTTATTTTCTCCCTCTCTCTTATATCAATGGTTATTTTTGCTTGTGGTGATGACAACTCTGGAAAGTCTCGCAGAAGTTCTGGAGGTGGAGGTGGAGGTGGAGGTTGTGGGGGTGGGGGTGGAGGTTGTGGGGGTGGAGGTTGTGGGGGTGATTGAGGGTATCTTAAACACGAGCTGCTTTAGGATACCTACAACATGGTTTGTTTGTCATAATGAATCATATCCTAATACAGTATATAATTTCGTTAAAAAGGATATTGTTATCACTTATTTGTAAAATACATACATAAATAATTGATTTGATATTTGGATTAATACATACATACATATATGTTTACAAGATTCATTGAAAAATAGTTGATTTGACTTTTAGATAAATGCAATTTGTCAACATGGGTTGATTTTAAAGCTTTTGATTGATTGACCTCTATACTTGCAACGAATATGTAGAATAAGTTCAGTGTAAAAATATTTTAATTTTATATATTTATAATTATGGCAAAATAATCGGTGAAGTACTAAAAATTTGATATTTATTTTATAATTTCATCAAAAAATATTAACAATTAATTTAATGTGAAATATGAACTAGTTTTTAACTGGTTTAATTAAATAGAATTGCAGCAAAAGAAATTATAAAAGATAATATTAGTAGTAAATTGGGTTACTGTCCCACAAAATTATTTTAAAACACCCTTAAAATAAAAAAAAATATCTAAGTTTTTTATTTTATTTTCTTTCAACATTCATCATTTTTCTCAAAATTATCTTATTCCTCGTACTTTCTTCATAATTTTTACAAAATAGATTATCAATCTTTCAATGTTTTTAAGTAGGTTTTTTAATTTGGTAATTCTTCTTGTTTAATTTCTTTTCAAGCTTTAATCTTTAAAAATTTAAATTTGTGGCTTTACTTGTTATAAATTGGGATTTTTATGCAAGATTAAGTTTTTTATCAATAGAATGATTTTGGGATATTGATTTTGTAGAAGCCCAAATTTGCTGGCCCAGTAAAAATAAAAGCAAGTACCAATCTGGGAGAAGTGGATAAGTTTAGGTACCAATCTTATATTTAACCCTTTAGAATTTGATTTGGGGCTAAATTATAAATACCCAAAACTGATTTAATAATCAATTATTTAAAAATAGGTAGCGGTCCCCAAGAAATGGATATATTATATATTTCTTTTCCATTCCCATAGAGAGTTATACTAAGAGATAAACTATTTTATTGGAAGATTAAAACCCTTTGGGCAATCTCCAACAATGGAGTCAGATATGTTTCCGCGTATAGTTTTGTTCTTAATGATCTGATATGGTAGATCTTAGTTTAGTAATTTTATATCAAATCTTATTTTATGGTTCTAACAAGTGGCATCCAAACCTCATCATTTCGAATGATTTAGAATGAAACTTTTAGATTATGAAATCAACAGTACATCATTTATGTCACATGTTACAATCTTATTCTATCATCTATCCTGAACTTAACGATGTTAGACTCGAGTACTAATTTAGTTGATGGAGAAAAATTTCGGGTACTAATCTGAGATAAAAAAATCATAAATACCAATCTGAGAGAAATGAACAAATTCGAGTACCAATTTTATATTTAACTATTTAATTAAATATGACTAACTACATAATACTAAACTTAAATTTTAATATATAACTTTTAACTATCTTTCTATATTATGCTACGGATTCTATTGAAGTTAAAACTTAATTTTACGTAAATCCTTTTTTTTTCTTTCAAATTACATTAACTATTGTAAATTGTACTTATTAATAAAAATATGAGGTATTATCATTAATAGAAACCTAAAGTTATAAAAAAAGTTGTGGTATGATATACAATATCCCTTTTGCATTAATTTAAATAAACTCAAGTCCTACAAAGTCCACTAAGCGGGGTTTATATTTGTTGAAAGTATAGGTTACATTAATTAACGTGGTTATTATTCTGACAATGACTCAAATCTTAATATTTTAAAAAATATTCAGATGATGAAAGGCCTATCATCTGACGCCACAACTGCCTTATCTTGGTGCATAAGAAAAGGTATGATCAAGTCATATTCCAGCCGTCCAGGAAACTTCTAGGTAGTTTATGCATGGCAGAGTAAAACTATTGCCTGAAAAGTCAATAGGATAGAAAAGTCTCAACTACATAGGTTGATGGTGAGCTTATATAATAAATAGGGCTAAATGAACAAGTAAAAAGAAGAATAAATGGCGAGAAAACAGTTGGTAGGGTTTGGTGGCAGCGGCCCGGGGGAGGAAGCCGGAGGAGGTTTCATCATTCATACGTCAACAGGGTTGCTCTTGCTTTGCATGGTTATTTTCTCCCTCTCTCTTATATCAATGGTTATTTTCGCTTGTGGTGATGGCAACTCAGGAAAGCGTCGCAGACGTTCTGGAGGTGGAGCTGGAGGTTTAGGTGGAGGTTGTGGGGGTGAGGGAAAGCGTCGCAGACGTTCTGGAGCTGGAGGTGGAGGTTGTGGGGGTGAGGGTGGAGGTTGTGAAGGTGGTGGTGGAGGTGGAGGTTGTGGGGGTGGGGGTGGAGGTGGAGGTTGTGGGGGTGGGGGTGGGGGTGGAGGTTGTTGAGGGTATCTTAAACACGAGCTGCTTTAGGATGCCAACAACATGGTTTGTTTGTCATAATGAATCATATATAATTTCGTCATCAACTTTATGTAAAAAGGATATTGTTATCACTTATTTGTAAAATACATACATAAATAATTGACTTGATATTTGGATTAATACATACATACATACATATATGTTTACAAGATTCGTTGTAAAATAGTTGATTTGATCTTTGGATAAATGCAATTTGTGAACATGGGTTGGTTGACCTTTATACTTGCAACGAATATATAGAATAAGTTCAGTGTAAAAATATTTTAGTTTTATATATTTATAATTATGGCAAAATAATCGGTGAAGTACTAAAAAATTGATAATTATTTTATAATTTCATCAAAAATATTAATAATTAGTTTAATGTGAAATATGAACTAATTTTTTAACCGGTTTAATTAAATAGAATTGCAGCAAAAGAAATTATAAAAATAATATAAGTAGTAAATTGAGTTACTGACCCACAAAAGTATTTTAAAACACCTAAAAATTCAAAAATATCTAAATTTTTTATTTTCTTTGAACATTCATCATTTTCTCAAAATTTTCTTATTCCTCGTTCTTTCTCCATAATTTTTACAAAGAGATTACCAATCTTTCAATGTTTTTAAGTAGGTTTTTCTAATTTGGTAATTCTTCTTCTTTTCTTTTCAAGCTTTAATCTTTAAAATTTAAAATTGTGGCTTTACTTATTATATATAAATTGGGATTTTATGTAAGAATATTAAGTTTTTGTTGATGGATTTTATGTAAGATTAAGTTTTTTATCAATGGAATGATTTTGGGATATTGATTTTGTATGGGATCACTAATATCTTGATTATTGATTTATATTTTTAGATAACATTAATACAAATCATTGAAGAAATTAGGCTTTATTGTTTGTATAATCTTGTATTTCGTAAATGTTTAAAAATTATTATTGTTGGTGTGATTTTGTGCATCTTGTGTTTTACATATTATGTTCTTATGGCACCAAAAAGCACTTAAGTAGCTTTTATTGTTGTGAAGGGAATTATATTTTATCTTGTAACCATTGGGTTAAAACCCTCAATTATGGACACATGTATAATGCATGATGCTATTACAAAGTGTGATACAAAATTAAGTGATCAATTATGTTAAAGTGTCAAAGGTATTAAAGTGTGATTAAAATAACGTGTAGATACCATAAGTTGTATTTATAATTGGGTTAAATATAATATTGGTACATTAACTTGTCCACTTCCCCTAGACTGATACTTAAGATTTTTTTTTGTCCTAGATTGGTCTCGAACTTTTTCTCCATCAACTAGTTTAGTACCTTTTTTTTAATGCCGTTAAATCTGAGATAAGTGGCACAACAAGATTGTGACATGTGGCACGATGACATCATCATGATGCCATAATTTATAGTATTCTTTCCCTTTCCTTTTCCGTTCTCGTTCTAGTTTCCATTTTCTTTTTTTTTTTCCTTCTTATTCTCCTCCTCTCTTTCCAAACCCTAGCCGTCGCCGACATGCACCACAGTCGCACTCCGACGTTGTCACTGAAATTCGTTCTCCGGTCCAAATAATGGCACCAGTCAAAAATTTCCTCTTGCTCTTTCATTTCTGATTTGTTTTCACAAAGAACTCATTGAAATCTTGTTGGGATTCTCCTCTGCCGATCACCTTGCTCCGATGTTGTCACCTCCTATTTCAATTTCCTCACCAATCAAAGAAGTATTGAACAATTTTCCTTTCTCTCTACAGCTTCTAATACTATTTTTTTCTACTTTATTTTTGTTTTCAAAGCCTTTGGTCGTCACTCCATTGTCGCTGCTCTTGGACGTCAAACCGAGCCACCACCATTGAATAATAATGGAACTTTGATTGTGGCTTCTCCTCACCGCGTCCAACATCTTGACCATTTGGATTTTATCGATTGTGTCCTAAATTCCCAAAAACTTGAAATGGGTCTTGGTTTTGATTTGTCTCTCATCATTTTCTTTTTGCTTGGTTGTATTTTTATAGATTGATGGATTTTTGTTTGTTCTGTTAATTTTTTAATGGATTTTGTTTGTGATGTTAATTTTCTTAATTTTTTTAATGGACTGATGGATGTTCTAATATGTTTGTGATGTTCTGGATTTTTCGTTTTAATGGATTGATGAGTTTTGTAATTTTCTTTTTAGTGCGAGAACTGTTGAATGAACCAGCAATATTTTTTGATTACAAATTTTTATTGTTGTAATGTTTTGGCCTAGAAATGTTGAATGAACCTAGAAAAAAAAAAGGAAAAGTGACGAGAGGAAGAAGGAAGAAGAAAGGAATTATCGAAAAAAAAAGGAAGAAGAAAAAAAAAACCTAGAAATGTTCTTAAATATTTTTTCAAAGTAATTCAGAAATGTTGAAAGAACCCAAAGCAAAGCGACAAGAGGAAGAAGGAAGAAAGGAGTATGGGAAAAGGAAGGAAATAAGAAAAAAATGAAAATATTTTTTTTGATTTATAATAAATTTTTTAGATTATGACATCATGCCATTTGTCACAATCTTATTGTGCCACTTGTCTCAGATTTAATGGCGTTAAAAAAAGAGTACCAAACTAGTTGACGGAGAAAAAGTTTGGGTACCAATTTGGGGCAAAAAAAGCCTTAAGTACCAATCTAGGAGAAGTGGACAAGTTCAGGTACCAATCTTATATTTAACCCTTTATAATTTGATGAGGGAATAAATTATAAATACCGAAAATTGATTTAATAATCAATTATTTAAAAATAAGTAGCGGTCCCCAAGAAATGGATATATCTTGTATTTCTTTTCCATCCCCATCAGAGAGTTATACTAAGAGATAAACTATTTTATTGGAAGATTAAAACCCTTTGAGCAATCTCCAACAATGGATTTAGATGAAAACCTTCTGGACAATCTCCAACAATGGAGTCAGATATGTTTCCGCGTATAGTTTTGTTCTTAATGATCTGATATGGTAGATCTTAGTTTAGTAATTTTATATCAAATCTTATTTTATGGTTCTAACAAGTGGCATCCAAACCTCATCATTTCGAATGATTTAGAATGAATTGATTTTCTATTGTTTTTAGGTTAATTCGTTGTTGAGATTTTATGAATTTAATTAGTATATGAATTTAATGTTAAATCTTTCAGGATTTATGTTGAAATTTTGGGTTTTAATTTTAGTTTTTTTATTTAAAATTTTGATGCTTTTCGATCGAATTCCATACATATTAAAATTGAAGCTGATGGTTTTGGTAGAATTACATAAGCATATATCATGCCGAAATGTAATTGAATACTTCGGTTAAATTATGTTTCTCATGCGATGGGAGTCAAAACGGCAATACCAATACTTTATTCATTAGGAATGCTTGGTATTTTTATTTATAAGAATATAGAATTCTTAAAAGACAAGGATTGCTAATTAGTTTTGGAAGTGCATTCACATGATATTGAATGCTTTTTTTTTTTAAAACACCTAAATCTTATATATTTTGAGCATATAGTTTGGTTTATGGAAAATTTTCTATTTATATATGTTGGATGCTTTGGTGCAAAATCTAATTGAATTATGTTCTGTAACCATCAATCATGGCATCGTAATGATGGAATTATCTAGTCGGTAAAGGAATTGTTTTCGTTCTATCACTAATTTATCATTATTATTTTTTAGTTAAATCAGCCAAAAATTAAAGTTTTCAGTTCTGATGGTGGCAATAAGGCAACCTTATTTTGGGATAGAGTAATAAAAAAATTAGTTTTGACCTTTATTTGGTATGGAAATTTTAAATTTGAATATTGGTATATTTATATAATTTTTAAAATAACTTAATTGAAATAATAAGTTGTCAAAGTTACCTCTGTTATTGAAATTATTTTGTTTTAAAATATAAAAGGTTGTGTGCATGTAACTTAAGCTACATTACTATTGATTAGTCAAAAGGAGGGTTAATATGTAACAAAATTACATGTGCAATTGTGGTAATAAACATGTGACGATTATTCGGTTTTACGTGTGAGCAATAAATTGGTCCTATATGTTTTTTTCTTGTCAGTCTTTGATTACTACAATAAGATTTCACTTACAAGTTAATATTTTTGTTCAAAGATGAAATATTAATGGAGTTCTTGGTATCATGGGATGGGGTTTTCCTTTATTCAAATTATTTTGGTTTAAATTTGAAGTCTTATGTGAGGTTCTTTTGATTTATTCAACTATTATTATACTTGCTAGCATCATTGTATGCATTGAAACATTCAAAGGTATTATGTCGGATAAGATTACCATGACTAAAGAATTCATGGTTGACATTGAAAAGAGATTTGTCAAAAACAAAAAGGCTAAATCTAATTTCAATGTGATATATAAAGAAAAATAAGGATGATTATTTATTTTTAGTATATATAGTTCGATACAAATTGTATATTTGTATTATATTTAACTTTGATGTATGCTATTTTGGGATAAATATATGTATACATAAGTATACATTATCTTTTAATTTTGATTGAAAGATGAAATTAAGAGAAATATTTTGAAATAAGTAAATTCAAATTTTGGCTTTGAGTTTTAATTAAGGATGTTTAATATTTTAAATAGATTAGTTGGAACAAAATGCCACCAAAGTAATCTTTTTTTTTTTGCGTAGATTAATTTATTTAAAATATCAAGATGATTATATGTATTTGTGATTCATGCATTTATTAATTGACCCAAAGGCAAGTTAATAATTGATGAATTTCAACGACATCTGTGGTGATAAATGTGTGATAATTATAAGGTACTCTATTTGAGTAATATGTTAGTCCAAAGATTGATTTATAGTTTGACATAATTTATTGTCAATGTTTAATTGCTACAACAAGAGTATCGCTTAGTATTAATATTACTGTCCGAAGACTTGATATTAAGGTTGTGTTTGGTACCTTGAGATGGAATTAGTCATTATTTTAAATTTATTGTTTACTTATGAATGTTGATATGAACTTGTTTTAATTAATTTATTTATGTTCTATATTAAGTTAGCTCATCTTCTACTGCCACAATATCTGCTAATATCAATTTTATACTCATGCTTAATGGGACCAATTTCAAGGAATGAAAAATGTACTTACTTATAGTGTTTGGTTGTATGGACATAGACCTTGCACTAAGGAAAGAACAACTTGCACCTTTCACTGCTGCTAGCACCCCTGATGCTAAAAGGGATTTTGAGAGGTGGGATCGTTCAAATCGCATGAGTTTAATAATCATGAAGCACATCATTCCAAAACCTTTAGGGGCATATAATTTGAAGAGATTACTCAGGCCAAGGGTTTCTTTAAAAGACCTCTTAGTCATTTTACCTTCCAAGCAAGATTCACATTGTGGAAGACTAACTTCCTTAAGCATACTTAAGAGACCATCTTTCACGAGTCTAGTGATTCTTTCTTAGTTAATATGACCAAGTCTTAAGTGTCATAGGTACCTCTCATTAGAGTGAGAACTTTTAAGCTTTTTATTCACTATTTCAGTTTGAAGTATCGAGTAGTTATTTGGTTTGATAAAGTTGAGATTCTTTTCCATCCATCTATTACAGATTAAAGAATGATTTCTATGAATAGCAATCCCTTTATTAAATGTCACAGTATAGCCGTTATAAAATAAATATGCTACAGAAATTAAGTTCCTCTTAAAATGAGGTACATAAAATACATTGTTTAAAAAAATATTTCTAAAATTATCAAAATGTAAAATAATTTCTTCCAATGTTTCTACTGAACCATAGCTCCAATCTCCAGTCCACAACCAAAGGCTCCTATCATGCAGACTTTTCATTTCGCTGAACCCCTGTAAAGAAACACACATACATGGTTAGTGGCTCTAGAATCAATAACCAGTTGTTAATTTATTCTTCTAGTAAGTAAGCTTTAGCCACAAAGAGTTTCATACATTTGTCCTTTTTGGCTAGGTAATTCAAATACTCCTTACAGTTTGATCTGAAATGCCCTTTCCTATTGTTGAAGAAATATTTGATCATTTTAGGATCTTTTCACTTTTTAGCCTTCTTCCTATCCACACAAGGTGGAATCGAAGACTTAGTCGATTTCTTTTTTCCTTTAGTTTTCTGCTTTCCCTTAGAGGACGAGTTTCTCTTGAACCGGCTTACCACCATTCAACATCAACGCATAACATTGTAATTCCTTCATGAGCTGAGTCAAGGTAAGCATCTTGTTCCCCAAGTTGTAAGCGGCCCTAAAATTAGCAAACTCCTTGATTAAGGATTTGAACACTATTTCTGTAACACTCTAACCCATATCCGTTGCCGGATTAGGGTTACAAGGTATTACTGAACATAACACAGATCAAAACAGGCATTTACTATTTATTAATTTTTTTAGTTCAATCTATTAATACACATACAATTTAAATTTGAAACAATATAACGCAATTTAAAAATCATAACACATGCAAATAATTATAATACATATAATTCATTTAATCAACTAAAGCTCAAATAGAATTCACAACTTAAAATTCATACTTTAAAATTTTAAGCATGTCAATGTTTATTATTTACTCACATATTTGAAATAACTAATGAGCAACGAAAACCATGTTACAAGCACTCAATGCATATATAATTCGAATATGATAATATAACTTCATCAATATTAGCATTTGCTTCTTAAATACATGTTCAAACATATATCCTTATTTGTCATACATCGAATAAATATCAATGCAATTAACTTATAGGTAATCTGCAAGTCATATTATTTTATAAATTTCTGAAAATGCACAAAGTCACATATAGCAACCATGTTACATTAACTAGATTTAATTTGTTCTTTTATAATAATATACAATATCCAAATATAATTTATACCATATTAAATCACATATGTAATCATAGTAATATAATAAACTATTAAGATAATAAAAATATAAAGATACTTTCCATAAATCCTTATGCTCAATAATATACCTAAATTTTATTTTTTATTAAACTTAAACGAAACCTATAATGAGACCTAACAATCAAGATCATAAATAACATACATATAAACTTGC
This sequence comes from Gossypium raimondii, assembly GCF_025698545.1. Lineage (NCBI taxonomy): Eukaryota > Viridiplantae > Streptophyta > Magnoliopsida > Malvales > Malvaceae > Gossypium > Gossypium raimondii. The sequence continues at coordinate 53,992,909 of NC_068574.1, forward strand.
ATTTCCTTCATTTCCAAGGTTGCATATTCATATACACGATTTGACCATTTTCAAATTACCACATTTCAATACCATTACTAAATTAAACTATGCATTTTCGGTTATGTATATAAATATATATACACCATTCATTCTATAATATATATTATGCTATAAAATAGAAATCATGTTTATCATTATAGGCCATTCTTTTAAATAACAAAACATAATTCATAGTTCCATACATGCCCAAACTTACAATTATTCAACTACCCAAATAGTAACCGATTATATAGTAGGTACCAACCATTACATCATGTTTCAATTTATAAATCCTATCCTATACTTACTTAATTGCTAAAACAAAACACACCATATATATCACTTATATATATATACCAAACATATTTAGACCATTTACTTTAATGCCGAAAACTCATAAATGAAACCCTACCAAATGCATATATGTACTTTACCTTATAAGTACTATCCATTTAAAGTTAAATGATGATCAAAACATACTCAACCCACAATTCAACCAAAACCTAACATAGATAACAAATTTAAGCCATTCTCGCATGGCTTTAATACATACATTTTCAAATTTTAAGTTAAAACCAAGGCTAACCTATACATGCCATAGTTCCAAAAGAGAATTCATCTTATAATATACCATAGTTAGTCGATAGTGTGATAGGCTTCACTGACGAATCCCCTAGCTCGTAACGACTTCAAAATTTATAAAACAAAGGTAAACGAATATAAACACACAGTAAGCTATTTAAAGTTTAGTAAATCAATAGCATAAGAAATATTTAACTAATAAAGATAAATGGCACATAATTTATTTTATAAATATATTAAACATTACGTAGTCACACTTTGATCACATATATCATTTATAACCCGAATATACCCTAGTATAATTATGTATAAAATCTTCACCTTTAGCTATATAATTACCAACTAAACCGAATTACACCTATATATAAACATGATAATTTTCAAACTTATAATCACATACTAATATAATCCCAAATAATCAACTTACCTTATTTCCATATATTCATTTAACTAATATGTACCTGCACATATAACTTATTTACATATCCGTCTTCGTTTGACATTGCCCGTTGAACCGTTCGAAATTAAATAGGATACGTGAATAGTCGGAAGGTTTGTACAACGACAACGTCCCATACGTGGTCTTACATATAATCACAGATCGATGTCGCTATCCTAGACAGGGTCTTACACGAAAACACAAGTCGATGCCAACGTTCTAGACGTGGTCTTACACGAAAACACTTATTATAAAATCCCATGTATTTCTAGGGTTCATACGGGCTTTCAGACATTAATTATCAAATGAATCGAACCAAATAACTTACCTATTTCAACATATACAATCGGCCAAGACTTTTAATGCATTCAACAATTCAATTTATCATCTATCTACAATATATTAATGAATTTAACAAAATTTAAATGCGTATCGACTTACCTCAGATATCAACGGACGAAATCGACTAATCGACTAACTTCGACTTCCCTCGATCTAATTCCATTTTCTTCGGTTCTTGATCTAAACATATTCAAATTAAATCTTTTTATTCATCAATTCATTCAATTTTCTCTAAAAACACATAAATGGGAAAATTACCATTTTACCCCTAATATTTTACACTTTTTGCAATTTAGTCCTTATTGCATAAAACACAAAACACACAAAATTTACATATACTATGCTTAGGCCGAACATCACCCTATTCCATACAAATCCATATATTTCATTTATTTCGCATTTTAGTCCCTCAAAAATTTATTTTCACAATTTAGCCCTAGTTACTCAAATTCACCAAAAATTCAAAGACAAAACATGTTAATCTTTCACATATCTTTAATATTTCATCATCAAACAACAAAAATCACAAGCTATCATCAATGACAAAACAAAAAATCATCATCAAATTCAAAAATTTAGACATGGGCTTTGAAGAAAACTTAGCAACGATCTCAAAAACTTAAAAATTATCAAAAACCGAAGCAAAATCATACCTTAATCAAGCTAGTTTAATGCTGAACCCTAAGAAAGCTCGAATGGTTTTCTTCTTTGTTAAATTCGGCCAAGAAAGATGATGATAATGGCCATTTTTTTATGTTTTAACTTAACATATATTAATCATTTACTATATTACTAATATAACCTTTAATATTTAATAAACAAAACATATATACTAAGGTCATATTAGTCCTTTGCCGCCCACTATCTTTGTTTTGGTCTTATTGCATCTTTAAACTTCCCATTTATAAAGACAACAACAATTAGGTGCTTTTAGATTTAACCCCTAAATTTTTATTTTACGCGATTAAGCCATTTTCTCTAATCGGTCATTCAAACGACAAAATTTAAACACGAAAATTTCAAACAATCAAATTCACACATAATAAACACACAAAATAATATTAAAATATTTTTTGACTCTAATTTGTGGTCCCGAAACCACTATGTCTGATTAGGGTCGAAATGGGGCTGTTATAATTTCAATCTGAGTGTTCACATCTAGTTCATCCCCATTGTCTTCCGCTTCCGCAAAGAATCTCATAAGCTTAAGCATATGTTCTTTGACTGGAGTGTCAAGTTTTTGCTAAGAGTTCATCAAAGTTGTAATAGCGGATTGTTGAGCCAATACGACTTGGCCTCCAAGTAAATCCTCTAAATTTGTCATGATCTCTTTGGTAGTACAAAAATTCTCGTGTTGCTTTTGCAACACACTACTCATGCTTGCTAACATATAACATCGAGCAATCGAGTTAGAATCTCTCCATCGATTTCTCACTTTTTGCTGAGCTTCAGGAGGACACATTTTGTCAAGAACGAATTTGTGTTTCTTACAGATGAGAACTATTAGCAAGTTCTGTTTCCATTCTCGAAAGTTATCCTTATTCAATTTATTCTCAATAAGAATGCTAATAAGAGGAGTATGAGACATATTTGAACTGAAAAAAATAAAGATTCACTAATTATTATCTTTGTATTAAGCAAATATTTTCATTTCAGCAACATATCAAGAATGCAGTATGATGCATGAGTCTTGTATTAAAACCTTGAAAAAACATTTTTCTATTACTAGGATAATTCTGGCACCCATCAATCATGTAGCCTTGCGGTCCCATGATTAACTAGTAAGAACATGGATTACATCTAATTAGTTTGTGACTCTTAATTCTTAAGACTCCACACAAACCATCGACTGTTTAATGTCCGGTCATCATATCTAGAATAAATATCATTTCTTAGGAAACTATTTAATAAGAGAATATGTTGAGTTTGTAACCATTGACTTAACACCCATCATGAACACGCTTTCATTTGTGAGTCATTTTCGGACTATCTCACTAAGAATCAAACATGACTAGTTGTCTTTTAAATGAAATCTCATCTAGTGAACCCACATGGTAAAGTTTACCTTGGGGTGCGGCCAAGGTAGGAACTAGCTCGAAACTTTATCATGCTATCACTTAAGGACCATTAATGAAGGTCGTAGGTCTTATTCAAGGATCTTCTCCCACTCAATATTTTAAAAAAAACATGCAAGGTTTTTTTATCCCATATTTCAAGTATGTTTGTACAATATTCCTAATGACATTCTTACCTAATCTATATGACATGCTTCTAATATATTCATGGCATGCTATGACAATTTTATAATATTCACATTCATTTATTCACAAAAATCCATCAATCATAAAACAAACATTTTTTATTCTCCAAAGTTTTTCTTTTGAGGGAAAAACCGAAGAAGTGAACGTGAACCGTGTACCAGGTAGGGTCCCAGGAAAGGGAAGTGAGTCAAATTTTACCACTTAAAAACCAAACCTTTCCTAGCTGGTGTGAATCCTAGATATGCACCTTCTCATTACCACACTCCTCACAATAATTGAATAACCTAAAGAAATGAATAGAACAATACAATGCAAGTATTTTCTCATTACCACACTTCTTATTTTTTAATCGATCAATTGTGGATCATCTCATATATATATATATATATCACAATTACAATATTACATAATATAAATATTATAAAAAATTATAAAATAGATATATAAGGAGATAGGTAATTAAAATAAAATTGTCAACCAAAGTTTCCATGGTTCTATTTCTAGAAAATAAATGAAAAAAAATTACATAGTTTTTCCCCACAAGACATTTCTTGGGTCTTCAATCGCCATTGTTCTATCTTCTCTTCGTCGTTGACTTCTTTTGAAAAAAATTACATTTAAGTATGATAGTCCACGGTCTATTTCTTAAGAGCCACAACATTGGCAAAAAAAATTATATAACAAATATATAATATCGCATCGATTCCCATATATAACTCAAAATATGCATAAGATCTAAAAAATGTCACTTTCTATGTAATCAAATCATTCAAGAAGAAGATAAAATTATTATGATTATCATTTATATTTATAGATAGAGTACAACCTAGCTCTGATATCAAATGTTAGAAAGTCTGGTTTGAAAAACGCAAAGAAAAATAAATTTAGGGAAAAATCAAAATTTTAATTTTTTTTTCAAAATAAAAACTTGATTGTGATATCTAAAGTAATAAACTATTAATCAAAATTTTACATTTTCGATTCGTTTAGGATGAATACTTCGACCGCGTAATCTTAGCTATCCTTAAGCTCACGTTTACCGAGTGTGGCCTCGCTTCGAATTAAACAAAATTCACAAAAATTACTAGTGGGATAATTTCACAATTTCTCTAAACTTTTGGGTCAAGTTGTAAATAAGAAAAATATCTCCAGAAGTTTTCTGAAATAATTTCTTCTGAGAATTTTCTTTCTATAACTATCTCTTAAATTTAAGTGTATATAAATAATAACTCAATGTTCTCTTTATATAGGAGAGTTTAGAGAGTTTAAATATGTTTAAACTTAATCACTTTAATATTAAATTAATATAATATTTATCAAGATTAAATTTAATATTAAATCTTATTAAATTAATAGAATATTTATCTATAAGATAAACATTAAATTAAATTAAATATTAAGATAATCACTTTAATATTAAATTAATGAAATACTATTAAGATAAGTATTAAATTTAATTTAACATTAAATCTATTAAAATAATATTATTTTTGGAATAGTTAATCTGAAATTAAATTCTCTAGTAGAGTCTCAATAGGAGTGTAATTCTTCCACTATTCAACCACTAAAGAACCATTGCCGCCGACCATTTTTAGGCTGCTGACTATTTTTAGGCCATCGAAATGTCGCCGCCGACACCTTGAACAGGTCCGGTTGTTGGCGATTTGGTCTGATCCAACCACTGGTTGGACCGTCAGCTCGATTTCACATACCAGGCCCGGTTCAACCAATTTTTGTGTCTTGGTCTCGGTTTTGGGCTCTTGGGCCCAATTTACGATCTCAGGTCTAATTTTTAAGTTCAATTACCCATTATACCAATTATTTGACTTGAAAATTAATTTTTAAAAATATCATATTAATTTTAATTAATTTGATTAATTTAATTTTACTTTATCAAGATTAATTTTCCCAAAAATCACTTAGATTTTTCAAATTAAATTTTCAAGAAAATTCTTTAATCAAATTCTCTAATTGAACAATTCTTACGACCACCCACTTTAATTCTACATCGAATAAATCGACTCAATTAAATTATTTCTAAAGTCGTAGAATTTTCTTCTAATTCAAATATAGTCCAATCGAGCTTTTGTTAAGCTAGCGGAGGGATTAATCGGGCATATACAATTAACTTCTAGTAAATGCAAATATGTCTAGTAGCATCGTTTTGATAATTCGCAATTACTTAATCATGAAGTTAGTCCACAATAAGTACCATGATTGAAAACTCTTTATTGTATACTTTTTACGAAAGCAATTCATCCAACTGCTTTGTCCAATGACCTCGTCATGTGTGTGTTACCTTCATATGATACCCTTAATTCCTTTGAGTTAAATTCGTTCACTTAATATAATCATATTTTATCTTATTGTCACCTTTGTGTCTTCTTAATGATTAATATGATCATTGTCAACAAATGAATGTGATAAATTGGTCATTCTAGAACTAGTAACACGTGGCCACATTCCATATTTATCAATCCATACAATGCCAATGAGAGGATATCGTTAACTCTTTAATTGAGCTATGAATTCCACTGTTGCTAGTAAAGCCATGTCATACACTAGTCATGTACCCAGCATATCGGCTATCGACTCGATCATCTTTAGAGCATAAGCCTCCACTTATATCAAAACACACGAGTTACATACACATGATTAGTGACTAACTCAAGATTTAGGTAAATCACACCGTGAATGTCACAAGTGAATTAATTCACAAACAGATTCAAAATTAATTCATCTTAGATCCAGTCCAATATATCATTCTGGCAATGAATACATCTATGTCTTTACACATGGAGTCAACTGCTCAGATAGCCAAGACTAGCCATCTCCTTAATTGGAATTGTAGGCGACATAATAATCTTTCTCAGTATTTGAATCAAATGCTCACTTTGATTTTTTTATGGAATTATGGACTCGTTTAGATTATCGACTAAAGTAAGTTGTCTTTCTCACAATGTAAATGTTCTTACAATGACACTTATTATCAGTTTGAACTTAAACAATCAATGAACTAATATTTGCTTGTCACAATTTCGTTATGCATGCAAAATATGAAATACAGAAATCCAAAAGATATAACAATGAAATGTGAGATTTATTTATTCATTGTTCAAATACATAGAAAACAATTACATGTTTACTATAATATGAGCACATTTCCCAACACAATAGAGTTTGTAGCATGCTATGAGGCATCAAACCATGGAATATGGTTGCGGAACTTTGTCATTGGGCTGCCATTTTGGAGAATTTAGAAAGACCACTCAAATTATTTTGTGACAATAAGTTAGCGTTGTTGTATTCCAACAACAACAGGAGCTCATCTAAGTCAAAGCATAATGACATAAAGTTCTAGTTGTGAAAGAAAGAGTGCAAAGTGGACAAATATCCATAGAGCACATTGGGACAAACTCCATAATAGCGGATCTACTCACAAAAGGTTTACCATCCAAGGTCTTTCATGAGTATACTGCTCATATGAGTGTTATATTATTTGATGACATCGTGGTTTAAAGAGAGTTTGTATTTTATTTGCTTCATGTTTGTTTTCAGACATTTACATATTTGGTTATTTTCTTATTAGAAATGCAATATTCTCAATTATGGACACATATGTATAATGTATAACGCTATTATAAAGTGTGATACAAAATTAAGTGACCAAGTATGTGAAAAGTGCCATAGGTATTAAAGTGTCATGGAAATAATGTGTAGATACCGTAAGTCATATTTATAATTTAATGACGGGCTAATTTATAAGTACCCAAAACTAATTTAATAATCGGTTATTTAAAAAGAGGTAGTGGTCCCCAAGAAATAAATATATCTCATATTTCTTTTTCATCCCTACTAGAGAGTTATACTAAGAGATAAACTATTTTCTTCGAAGATTAAGACCTTTTGGGCAATCTCCAACAATGGATTTAGGTACGCTTCTGCATATAGTTTTGTTCTTAATGATCTAACATGATAAATCCTAGTTTGTTAAGTTTTATATCAGATCTTATTTTACGGTTCCAACAGTAACTACTTGTGAGAATTACGAAATGAGATTTTCTTATAATAAAAATGGTATGCATAAAATCTAATTTTATTTGTCTTCGGTGATTAGAAGATTTAGCTTGTAGAAATTGCTATTAGTCTAATCATATCACACACACAAATATATATATATATATATTACAAGGTTCTTAGGTTTTAATGTGTTCACACTATAAAAATTTACCATGCGGCAAGAAAAAGAAGAAAACAATTGTGGCGGGAAAATTACAACATAAACCTCGCCTCGTTTTTTATATAATTTTTAATGGTGTTTTGTAAATTGTTTTGATAATAAATCCTTCCATTTTACTTAGATTCTATAATTTTTGCAACTTTTAATTTTTTTAATGAATCCTGCAACATTTTAAAAAAATTATATAATATATTCAATATTTCATAATAAATTCTCCAACATGCTTTTTTATATTTAATTTTTCTCACATCTTTATATAGCAATTTAAAAAATTAAAAATACTTTTTAAAATTAAAAATTTTAAAACGATTTAACTAGTATATTTTAAAAAATTGTTTAAAACAACTCTTTTTTTCAAATTTTATAAAAGTTTAAAATATATTAAAAACACTTTACAATTTGTTAATTAAATATGTATACAAATTAAATAGATTTTTACTGTACTTTAGTTAAATAAAATTTTCATTTAAAAGTAAAAAATTGAAAAATTATTATCGTACTAATTAGCGATTCAATTGGTCCGATATCAGGCTTTGGATTCATACAACCCACTCAAAGATCATTGCTGAAAATAAAATTGGATGGAACTACCGAAATGTTGGAAAACCAGAAATAGTGAAAATACACAGTAATCTCTCCAAAGGCAAACCAAAACAATACCAAAATAGGCATACTAGAATAGACCATACAGCATCATCCTACCAAAATAAGACAATGCAAGATGGTAATGGCCCTCAAACCTTCACCCCCACCAAGAACGTAAAAGCCAAACCTACTGTGATCAACATTGAAGCGACATACAAACCAGATGATCGAAACAGTATCACAATTGCCTACAAGCGAAAATCGATAACACCACCCAAACAGCTGTCGTGAAGGGACTGCAACCAAACCCTCTTAAAAACACAGACCTCAACACACAAACCATTCAAATTAAACAAGTTGAGGTTGAGACACCCTCTTTAGCAGGTTGTATTCTTTTGAAACTCTTTAGGTTGCAATTTGTGTTCCATGTGTGTGTACAGATTGCAATAACGAAGGACCATGACAACAAGCACAAACCCCGTCTAAGCTAACAACTTTGTACAATAAAACCTTTTGTTCTTAGCAACGATCGTCTCATGAAAGCCTCCCTTAGCTTTTATAGTGTCGATGATTTGGAAGTGAACTATTCAACTGCCAATTTTGACTGAGATTCAATCATCTTTTTACTCTAATGTCTTCTTCCTCCATTATTAAAATTCATTTTCTTAGCAAATGAATAAATAATTTCTAATATGTTTGTTTATTTATTTTTATATTTTAATTATTTAATACTTTTTTATTTCTTTATGTTTTGATTTTTGAGTTTTTTTTCTTTTTATTCCAATTTTGGTTTTTATCTGAATTTTTTTTAAAAAAATTTAATAAATATCTGCTATTCAGGAAGGATTAGGAGACCAAGGGGATCCACACTAGTTAATTAAAGACAAAAATCATATTTGAGGAAACCTTTAAGCTAGTTGTTGCATGTAAATTGTAATACAAAAGTCTCGAGTACATTTATTGAAGATGGAGGCATTGCCGTTTAGTAGGTAGCATTATATTAAGTTAGCGGATTGTATGTTTAGATTAAGGAGTAAATTAGTTATTTTGTTAAAAAACTCATTCATTTTTATTTTTGATTGATGATGTGATTGACGAAGCAATCAAATAATAATACATTGTATGTAATGTGTACCTCATGCTAGTGTGACACATTTTGGCACAACAAATATTTAAAATTCAAAAAAATCTAAAAATAAATAAACAAATTCTAATCATTATTTAAAAATTATGTCTAAATTGTCCCAGTTCATCCTATACATGGCTTTTTAAAATAAGTATACAAACATTATAGAAAATTGTTTAAAAACTATTAAAGTTTATAAGAATTTTTAAATTATTAAAATTATTTAAAATTATCAAAAGCAACATCTAGAATGAATTTGGACAATGGTTGTCCAGGTTCAAATGGACCTAGACAACCATTTGTTTAAGTTCATTTTGAAATTATTTCTTAAATAATTGTAAAATATTTTATACATAATTATAGAAAATTATTTAAAAGTTATTATCAACTATAAGAAATTAACAAAATAGAACTCATCCATATGATTAATTAAAATTCAACTTGATTAAGAAGAAACATATGTGTATGGGTATATTTAAATTCTTTAAATATGGTAAATGCGTATATATATTTAACCTTTTAGAAATTAATCAGTATTTATAATTTTTAAAATTCTTAATAAGTTTTAAAGGTTCTTCTATAATTATTTAAGAAAATACTCTAAAATAAACTTGGACAAATAGTTGTCCGATTCATTTAAGATTGGGCAACCATTTGTCTAGGATCATTTTAGATGTTGTTTTAATTGTTTTAAACAAATCTCTATTTTTTAAATTATTTTTGGAAAACCATATCCAGGATAAAATGAACTAGGACAATCATTTGTTTAGGTTCACCTTGGATGTGGTTTTTAATAATTATAAAAAATTCAGGATTTTAAAAATATTATCACGTCAACATGAGATATACATGACATGCCACATGTTAATGTATGGTTTTCTATTAGCTACAAAAGCATTTAACAATAGAAATTGATAGAATTTTAACAGAAGGATGAGTTTGTTCTTTGACCTATAATGATTAATTTGCTCATATTTTGAGTAGAGGGATAAAATGCAACCTAACTCCTAATACAGTAACTTTTATAGTACTTTTACCTAATCCTACATATCCTTTAATTCCAAGTCACTTATTAAAAAAAAAAGGCAAATCATCACTTAATAGCATTTATGAATGAAATTTTAAATGAATTAGTCAATTTGTACTTTTTTTCAAACATACAAAAATTAATTTACTCATATTTTAATAGGATGAGCAAAATACAATCGATTTTTTTAATATATGAGCTTCTAGTATAGGTTGACCTGCTATACCTAAAATTAAGGTAAGAGAATTAGAAAAATAAAAATAAATGGTGATGACTTCTCTCTCTTTTATGAAAGCTTATTTTCGCTTGTGGTGTTGACTACTCTGAAAGCCCTGGTTTTATGTATACTGGTAGCGGCGGTGGAGGGTGTGGGGCTAGGGCTGAGAGTAGAGGTGGAGGTGGTGGTGCCAACGCCCAACAGCAATTTTCTTTTATATAATGAAAACAGCATGGTTTCTTTGTAACATAATGCAACATGTCCCTTGCCTATTTTGAGAATGATTTCGTCAACTTCATGTAAAAAGTATATTGTTATTTGTAAAATAAATAAATGTTATATGTTTAAAAGATCCAGCGTAAAATAGATGAGTGGATATTTGAATTTTATGATACGGTGATTTATGCAATTTGTCAACATGGCATCCATACTTACAGCCAATGTGTAGCACAAATTTACTGTAAAAATATTTATAAATAATAAAATTTTAACTTAAATTATTAGTAAACAATAATTTTAAGCTTTATTTTTAAACAATTTCGTTGTTTTTTTCAATAATAATATATGGCCAATTATTCCGACTAACAATCGAGCAGAGCTTCAACAGTTTCAACCAAGCCTACATAAAATGGATAATTATTATCATCTACGATCATACTATTAGGGTCACGATATACCACTGATATACTTGTAAGCGGGTTATCCGGAACCATAGATGCATCATCATGGTCAAGCGATAAGAGTTAAAATACAATCTTATCATGCGGGACCCCAAGAACCTTGTTATTGGAATAATTAGGATTAGAGGGTGCCCTAGTTATGTTCCAGAGATTCCGTCTTCCAACGCCCTCTTGGACAACCTTTAACTTTATACATGTTCGTCAATTGATGATAAGTTTCTCAACAAAATGTATACCCGTGGTGATAAGCTCTATGCAGTTAGAACCGTGAAAGCATCAAAGTAGGACGAAAAGCAAGGAATTTTACACGCAATGGCAAGCGTGAAAGCCACAAAATACTTTCAAATTTTGGAAGCGATTTCAGCTGAAGCTTACATCATAACCAATATTTTCAGATTAAAAAAATTCGATTCAGCTCGGTTTAATTAATTTTTACCAATTTTTAAATTAATCGATATGATATTTCTTTTCAAATCAATATCTCTATTAATTCTTATTTTAATTAGTCGATTCAATCCCATTTAGATAACCATTATTATATTTTTTTACCAAAGTTTAAACACTGATTTTTTCAATATAAAACCTCTATTAATTATTTAGTTGAGATGTTCGCTTTGGTTTTTTTAGTTATATACATAATATTTTGAAAAAGAAGAAGGCATTTGACTTGTTAATACAAGGCATCATACAATACAAATGTTTTAATTTGGTTTTATTTTTATATTATATTTATTATTTATTGAAATAGGTGAGAGGGAAATTTATTTATCAAAATATGTATTTTAACACTACCTGAACAATAATGTTATCGAATCAACGTATTAAGGATTTCTTTGGATGGGCATTTTTACTTTCAGTGCATGCGTTTATATTTCTTTTTGTCTCATGCTATAGTATCGCCAGAGTATCTAATCTCACCGTCACCACTGATTATACATTAATCACAGATAAACGTACCACCCATCTAAAGGGACCTTAAGTCAAGTCATGTACAGGATATCTGATTTTAGTAAGGGAAGTATGTTAGAAAATAATGGATATTTTGGAACTTTGAGGCATGTTATTTTATTGATAAAATTGAAGGTTTGAATAATAAATTATGGATTTATATACTATATAATATGCTCAAAATTGTTGAGTGATGAATGATAAATTGATGCTCAAATTAAACAATAGTTCTTTCTCTTGATGAACAGTTGTATCTTTTGAACAATTGTATCTCTTGATGAACAGATTCATTGCTTTTGGTTTAATATTGCATCTTTTCATTTATTGTGCCTGTTCACTTATATCTATTAACTTTATAACAAAACTCTTCATGAATCGGTCTAAATCTCTTTATTCATTTTCTCTCCTCTATATAAAGCCAAGTTAGGAGACTTCCAAAACACATAATCAAAAACCATCAATATAAAAAATTCCTTCTAAATTCATTCCTTCTGGTGATAGAGAAAGGCAAGATTGTGTTGGATTGATCACTGTTTATGTGCTGCTACTATGATCATTTGTTGTTATATCTTGAGAGACAAACATCCAATGTTACTCAAAACACCGAGGAGAGGTCAAATCTATCTTAAGGAAACTGTTCATACAAGCCTCAACAAAATTCTTCTTCTAATTTTCAACTCTGTCCAATTACAGGTATTTTGTTGTGTTACTGCTACTGCATTGTATTGCATTATTATTGTTACTGACATATTAATACTACATACGATATTATATTTTCTTACAAAGTGTACGTCCGTCGTAAGTACTATGCACAATAACTCAACAATAGTTGTTCAGTTTAAGGTTGTAAGTTTGATCAATGTATTTATTTCATACTTGGTTCAACTAATTGTAATTAATAAATGTGAGTCTATTTTAATGGTTGTTAACCTCACTCTATGAAAACTCCCACCTATCCTTCTTTTTATTTTATCCACATTTTTCTAATACACTCAATCTCAAGCTCTTAAGATATCTAACCTATTGGATTTTTTTTCTTAGCTCTCGATGAGAAAATGGTTGGCCACATAATCAATTAGGTTAATTTATGTATATACGCTGAAAAAAATTTAAGTGACAAACTATGCTAAAATCTTAAAAATTTATCGATCTACATTATTTTTGGAATGAGAAAGGAAAATGTATCTTACAGGGCGCGTTTTCACTGCCACATTAGTGAAAATGTGCCTTGTAAGACACGCTTTCACTTAGGTAAAAATTGTTTTTCTTTTTTTATTGCGTTTGAAAATTAGAAGTTTGTAGATTTAATTTTATCCGTGTTTAAGATAGACGTGATTATAGTTTTAAGGAATGTTTGAATTTATGGTGGTGTTGTGGAGCTGGGTGACCTACAAATTTCATTTGTCATGTAAGTATGGAGTCATCTCATGGGAAGCCAGATCGCGTTGCAACTCAAGGTTCCAATTGACAATGATTATATGGTCTAGGGTTGAAGTGTAACCAGGGCTTCAAGTTTACAAAGGTTACGTTGTCAAGGGATGAAGCATAAATGGGGTCGTAGTTGATGGTGGTTATGCGAGCACGATAACGAGTTTCTCATCAGAAGAGAATACTTTATAAAACTCAAACATAAATACAAGGAAAAAAATGCAGTGACATTTCAGTACAATCAAGTAATGCATCTTATCCACCACCATTGAAGGCGGTGACCCCGTTATTATAACCTGTGACAACATTGGGGTGTAACAAGTTATACTAACAAGGTCACCGCCTTCGGTGGAGATGGACAACACGAATAGCTCGATTATATTGAAAGACCCCTTGCGTTTTCCTTCCTCGCACTTATTTTTGAGTTTTATAAAACATGCTCTTCTGACGATAAGACTTGTTGTCGTGTCTGCATTAGCACTGTTAATTACGGCCCTATTTATGTGTACTCCCTTGACAACATAACCTTTGTAAACTTGAAGCCTTAGTTACACTTCAACCCGAAACGGTATAATCACTGCTAACTTAGACCTCAAGTTGTAAAGCGATCTCGACTTCTCAGGTGATGACGCCATACACATACGGTGGGTGAAATTTGTAGGTTACTGAGCTCCATGAAATCATCGTGAACCATAACACAACTTAAAACTATGACTACATCTTCCTCAAAGTGAGAGAGAAATAAATCTTTAAACTCAAAAAATTCAACATGCAAGAAGAAGAAGAAATGATTTAGAGGAGATTGAGATGTGGTAAATAAGGGGATGGGGGTGTTTATATAGGGGATGGGGCGGGTTCCAAAAGGAAAAAAATTATCCTGGGAATCTTAGGTTATAGGGCTCAGAAGCAATCAAGTTGGGGTGGTTGAAATGGCTAGAGAGAAAACGCTCCCTGCAAGGGCCGTTTTTCTCTGATATGTCAGACATGTGGCTTGAAAATGCGCCCTGTAGGAAGCGTTTTTACTGTCATGTCAGATGAAAATGCCTTATGCAAGGAGCTTTTTCTCTTTGGCCATTTCAACCACAAAACTTGATTACTTTTGAGTCCCTACAACCCAGGATTCCCGGGATAAACTTGATCAAAGAAAATGTAGAAATCGTACATGTCCTATTTTATCATCCTCACTTGATCGAATTGAGTGAAAAAAATTCGAGTTAATTGAGTTGACGTGTCCTATTTTATCATCCTAACACGACTTAAATTTTTTTTGAATCGAGTCAAGTAAAATGAAATTCGAGTCGAATCGAATCTAATCAAGTGAAAGTGTTTGAGTTAAATTAAAAACTTAAACATGTCAAGTTAAAATCTTGTGCTAGTATAACTAATTCCATGTTAGAGCACATAAATTTGAAACAATATATATTTGAAAACTTTTCCAAAGAAAATAAAAAAAACTTTAGTATGATAAACTTGAATTGTTAATTAACCCGTTAGGTCCCCAAAATTATTATTCTAGAAAGTTTTAATTTTTAACTTTCTTTATATATTTTTAGAATTTTTTGAATTTTACATATAAAATCATCATTCGAATTATTCAAGTTATTCGATTTGTAAAATTCAACTTGAATTGTAAATTTTAAACTCACAACTTGATTGCATATAAACCAAACCAATTTAATAAATTTATTTCGTACATCGTAAATAAGTGTACATTTTGGATGTAAACAAAGTATATAAAAAATTACAAAATTACAAAATAACGTAATTATGGGAGTCTCGAATTTGTGCTACAAACTGGGTGGGTGTGGGGCAGGCCTAAGGTTCTGTCGCACTATTGCATTTGGTAGTTGCTCGTCGACTTTGGCTTCTCCTTGACATGTATGTAGGGGCGAAGCCAAAAGGGGCTGGCAGAGGCCTTGGCCCCACCCTAAAATGGAAAATTTTACCTTTAGTCCTTTTATAATTTTAAAAATTTTAAATTAGTATATGGTAAAATTACACTTTAGCCACCCAAGAATGAGAAAAAATTGATTTAATCCTTTAAAAATTATAAAGATATATGCTATTAAAATGGTGAAATTCTATTTTTTCTATCATAAAAATATACAACTTTATTCCGACCCTCCTTAAAAAATTTTCTAGCTCCGCCCCTGTGTGCACATTGGGGTTGATCACTGACTTCTTCTCCTTCCTCCGTGGTTAAAACCAATCGTGTTCTAGCCGCCCATCGTGGATCCCTAGGTTGAGTCAGCGATTGCGAGGATGACCCACATCGGTAGAACAATGATGTTGGGGGTGTTTGCGACACTATCAAAGGGTTATTATATGGTGTCGTTTGTCCCAATTGCGGATAGAAGGTGGGAATTGAAAGTAGTATCGAATGCGTCGGTGTTTCTGGTGGGACCGACATGTAATATGACATGGTGGGTGATGATTGTGCATTATATATTCTTGAATTAGGTGTTGATGCAAGGAATGAGAGGGTGTGCTCTGGTGCTTGTGTAAAATAAACTGGTGCTGAATGTGTTGATGCATGGAATGATTGTGCATGTTGTGTTGGTTTTGACAAAACAACTAGGTCGGAAGAAGAATGTTGTTATGCCTGAACCAATCCATGTAATCTGGAGACGTCACCAACTCCAGAGTGAGAAATGGTTCACACATTGGCAATAAATCGTACCTACACTCCCACATCTCGATATACTTCTTGTAGAATATTGGTCAATCTTCCTCGAGTTTACCCCGTAAGTCAAATGTCATCGAGCTCCTAGGGTGACAGCGGAATATGTTGCATACACCCGAACAGTTGCATGACTCAATCGGATTTGTACATCTTGATCGTTGCAAAAATGATCAATGGCACTTCGACGTGCCAGATGTTGCGATTGGCCAAAAATTCAGTCGGGACGCATTCTTGAATCATCAAATACACATATGGCATCCATACAAACTGCATTACGAATTTATAATTTTTAGAACATGCGTAATATTTTATTTCAAGTGCTAGAATACATATTATATAACTTTGAAATTCATAAGCTAACCTCCTCTTCGATTTCTTAATCTAGGCTAGTCGGATATCCTCGAGCTCGGTCGGTATACTTCTGTGTCTTGCGGGGTTCTTCCACCTACTCAAATAATATGTTATTTCAAAATTACAACAATGAAAAATAAAAACGGTAATGATATTATTGAATGAATTTTACCATATGACGAGTGGAAATTCGTAAGGGAGTTCCACTTGGGGGTGTTAAAATGGTAGTCGATACCATATCCATGATTAGAGAAGGAGCATGCAACCGTCGATTTTGGCTTTATCCGATATCATGGCTCAAAACATTTCTTAGTTTAATGTTTCCAGCATCACTAATCCCCAACTAAGTCGTCTCGATTCCTTCAAGTCGGCTAGTAGTAGTAGCCACCTCAAATGCATCAGATTGTGAGATTTATCTGGCATTAATAGACCCCAAATCAATCTTAAGATGAATGCGGGCGTGAATTGTTCTTTTCCGATGTCGCTCGTTGAAGCATCGATAGTTTGAAAATTGTTCTCCAATCATTTCATCTCGATCCGGCTACCCCTAAACTTGTTTGGCACCTTCCCTGGCAATTTCTTGCATGTTGTACTCCAATAGGCACTAACAATTGGCCCCATAACGGCATCCCGATCGACTGGTAGACTGAGTTGTAAACTGACGTCCTCGAGTGTAATTGTACACTCGCCGCAGGAGAGATGGAACGTTTGCATCTTCGATCTCCATCTTTCGATTAAAGCACTGATGAGTGGGGGAATCAATTTAGTCCCCCAAGCATGCGAGCTGCATATAAAAAGTCTACATCTCGTAAGTGTCCATGAACGACCTCCAGTGCACCTTTGCTTAAGTTGTTTATGTACATCTCCAAAACCCGATCTTCGGGCTAAGTATATAAACATAAAAAATTAATAATCTAAACAACATAATAATTAACTATTTAAATTTAAATAATATAATAAATTTACTTACCATTTATAATTGAGTGTCAAAGATATGTTTGTCATCCAAACGAAAAAGTTGATTTGCCATTTAAAATTTTAAAAGAAAAGAATAAAATCGAAGAGAATAAAATTCAAAAAAAGAATTAAAAAAATTGAGGATTAAAAATTTAAAATTGAAAATTAAAATTTGAAGATTGAAAATTTAAATTGGAAATTGGGGATTGAAGAATGAAGATTGAGAATTTAGGAAGAAAGAATGAGTATGGAGTATTTAGGAGGAAAGAATGAATGTTTGAGGGGTTTATATCGGAATTTTTATGGTTGTTGGAATCCTACTAGTCATTGGAAAAGTTACCGTTGATATAGTACCGTTAAAGGAAAACGCGTCCTATAAGGTGTGTTTTCAGTACCACATCAGTGAAAACTCGCCCGGTAGGACACGTTTTTGTTCTCTCTCCTAAAAACGCATCCTACGTGGCGGGTTTTCATTGATGTGGCAATGAAAATGTACTCAGTAGGATGCGTTTTTCATTCTCTCTCCAAAATTAGCGTAGATCGATAAATTTTAAGAAAATTAGCCTAGTTTTTTAAAATATTTTTTGAGCATTTTCATATAAATTAACCAATCAATTACGTCTTGAATATGGTAAAATATCTAGTTTAATTTATTTATAATAATTGGTTTAGCACAAATTTTTTTAATATTTTTTAGTTTTAATTTTATTTATTTATTTTGGAACCTTAGGTAGATCTAACTCTTCTGTACTAATAGAACTTAAAGTTCTCAACTCCCAATGATTGTATCCAATGATGCTTGAAGGATATCGTTAAAATGAACAAATTGAATATCATTCATGAATTGCTTGTTGCCTTAGTTAAGAGATGAATGTTAAAAACTCAGTTTAAAAGATGTCACGATAATAACAGGCCTTTCAATCAATGGGGTGGTAGTGACCGAACCTAGTGCCATTGACACAGAATATAACTGAGGGTGTTTGTTGGGTGTTGTGTCGTCAAGGGAGAATCTGGTGGAATTAAATGGGTGCCAATTAAAGTGCACATGGTTGAAGAAGAATGTAGTAAAAATAATAACCCAAATATATTAATTAATCAAATGCTTTATAAATACATGAAAATTTAATTTAGTTTAAGACAATTATAAAAAGATGCATTTTAGTTACCAAAATATTCTTAATTTAATTTTAGAAGTAATTATTAAATAATAAAAAGAGGAGTCCGATGTCGAAAGCAAAAACCATTTTCACCTACCTATTATATAAAAAAGGTTGGGTCATATTAAGGAAACCTACCCAAATATCTTATGTTTCTTAAAATGGGTAATTTACTAAAATAGTCTTGATTATACCCCACGTGTACGGTGAGAGATTGCAGTTCCACAGAAAGTCTTTAACACCTGACCTTATTGTATCATTTGGCATAGGGATTTCCCTAACTTTCCAGCGAAGGAAGTGACGCGACCCTAATATTTTGTTCGACTAAACAGGTATTTTGTTTCAGTCCTCTATAACCCAATTGATTAATTTTACTTTTATGCCCTTATATAAAACACCTGATTTATATTTAAATGGTTATATTTGTCATTTACTATTTTAGAAATTTGAAAAATCTAAAAATTAAATATATTATTATTTTTTTTGTGGTGGACCCAGTATCTTTTCTCCTTTTCCTCTATCTCGCCGTCAAAGTGAAAAAGGAAAATTTTGATTTACATATAAATAGAGAGCTGAAATGGTTGTAAATGGTGTGTAGGTTATACAGTGTATCTTAATCGGCGTTCGTTAGTAACTGTCCGGTGATGCTTGGTGTATTGTGCGCACGACCTCCCAAGCCTTGGATCCTCAACTCCCTATCTCTGATCGCCCACGGTGGTTCAGCGGCTCACCATCACGAAAATCGTTTATTGCACTGGCCATCACATTTCGCCGATTTATCTGCCGCTAATCGGCGCTGCCGGCACCATTCAACGGCTTGTCGGCTTGGTGGCGGCTCAGAGGGTGGTGCAGCTTCTATATGGCATGCGATTTTGCCATGCGGAGGAGACAGAGGAGTGAAGAATAGAGGAGATGTGTGGAAGAATGTGGAGAGGAAAGGGGAAGGTTCCTGGAATGTGTCGTGGGATGCCAGACCGGCTCGGTGGCTTCGATCGGATTCTGCTTGGCTTCTGTTTGGGGTCTGCGCTTGTCTTGCGCCGATGCCGATGGATGAATTTGATGACGTTAACCTCGATGCTGATAATAAAACCGATGCTTCTTTAAATTCAGATGAAAATAGTAGTAATCATTTGTCTTCAGTTGCTGCCGCTGATAATTACAAGGTTACAGGTTAGTTGTAATTCATTAACTAATTTTAATTACTGCAAATTAGTTTTTAATATAAAAAATGAATGAGTTTGAATGTATATTTGATATACAGGGATTTCAGCGGAGGGCGATACTCAGTTTTCAATATTAAAAAATGAATTTGAATTTATATTTGATATGCTGCAGGGATTTTAGCGGATGGACGATGTCTGTTCAGAGCAATAGCTCATGGAGCTTGTTTGAGGTCTGGAGAAGAAGCTCCTGATGAAAACCGTCAAAGAGAACTTGCTGATGAATTGAGAGCTCAGGTAATTACGAGGAGGTTTTTTTTTTTTTTTTGAAGCATTTGATCAAGATACACTATTTTATGTATCAAATTTCGTTTCTGAATCTACAAATGGTAATAGGAGTTTTTCCCTTTTTATATGTTTAATCATGTAGGTTGTGAATGAGCTTTTGAAGAGGCGTGAAGAAACAGAATGGTAAAGCTTTGTCTTTATATTGGAATGCCATTCACTTTGATGGAATTTTTAATAAGCATAGGGCTTCATATGATATGATAACTGCAGGTTTATTGAGGGAGATTTTGATGCTTATGTAAAGGAAATTCAGCAACCTTATGTTTGGGGTGGGGAACCTGAATTATTGATGGCTTCTCATGTTTTGAAGTGAGTTTCTATTTCTGTTAAAAATTTGACTATGAACTGTTTTGTAATACACCTTTTATGCGAGCTCTTCACTTCCTACCTCATTTTACTATAATCTTGCAATTAGCCTATCAAAATGATGAATAATTTAAGTTTCCATGACTTATGAGTTGCACATAATATTGTGATCGATTCTATGTAATACTGCAGGTGATTTGCTTTTTTCTTTGCAAACAGATGAAAAGTTTATGCTATTTCTTAAGGTGCTAATTACTAACCAAGTTAATGCCTCATAAATATTAGTGATTTAAGTTTTCAAAGAACGCATAATTAGAATATTCATGAGAAGATATAACTGAGTCCCCTGCCACACTGAAATCACTTCATTTTTGTGTGATGATGCTTTCATTTATTTTGCATATTGGTACAAGCATTTCAATTTGCCTATTTTGTGAAGAAACTAGGTTTAAAACCACCGTTTGATAATTAGTGCTCGAGCTTTTGGGTTAGTCTATACCTTATGCATGAAACTCTGCTGATGGCTTATGGAATGATGTCAAAGCAAAACAGTAACTGTTCTTTTCTTATGCATTGTTCAAATTGTATTCTAACCAAAGCCTAAACTTGGAATTTGAATTCCATGTTCTAAATTCCTATCTATTTTTCCTCATGTTTTACTTGACTGCTGTATTTGACACCCCATTTTGATTGACAGGACTCGAATTTCTGTCTACATGATTCATAGAAGCTCTGGTAATTTAATAAACATAGCAAAGTACGGTGAAGAATACCAGAAGGAGAAGGAGAATCCTATTAATGTGCTTTTTCATGGGTATGGTCACTATGACATACTGGAGTCATTGCCGGAACTAATTTCCACCAAATAAAGACATAGAAGTTTGGTCTTGTTATATGATTATGATTGCATAAAAAGAAATAAGCTCATCTTATTTTAAATGGAGGAATTCCATTGAACCAAGAAATAGTCTGAGGTTGATAAATTAGTTTGCACCTACCTTGGCTCTTGCAATAAGCTCAATACAATTTTGTAGTTTCTGAGAGTGTTTCTTGATTTTTAGAACTCAAATCAATACTTCAGATTGGTGAAGCATTATAGTTATTTTGGTTTTTCTTTTTTTTTTTTTCCTATAAAACCAGTGATGATTGTTTCTTTTATTCAGAATGCCTTTGGGAAATTGAATTTGTCGAAATTCTTTTTTGAAATCGACTTTTTTATTTTAAAATGGAAAATGGAGTCGCCACCAATCACTTTCAAGAGGTGTGATCAGGCAATCTCGTAATTTGATCGTTTTAATAAAAGGTTTGATTTACTAAAATAATGTTTTTCAGTCTATGAAATCTAAAAAATAGGTTCGGGAGTCGGTTACGCACGAAGAATGATTAGTGCCCTCGTTACACCCAAAAATGATACATAATTGATTACTTGATTTCTTAATGTTGAAAGTTGAAAATTTGAAGAGAATTTAAAATGCAATCCCTTTGTATTAAGATATTTTAATAGAAAATGTTTTATTTCGAATTAATCGAGAAAAAGGATCATGCCCCGTGAGTTAGGACACGACGCCTTTAGTTTTTGAAAACCAGAATAATCGCCGTTTTAATCGTTACTTAAATCTCATTTTTATATTTTTGAAATCGTTTTTCGATTATTTCGGTTTTAGAAAGAAGCCATATTCCGTAAGTTAGGAACATGACTCTTCTAATTCCAAAAATAATGAATGTTACCTCGATTTTGAATATTTTATACGTTATATAAAAAACGAAGATAACCCTTTTTAAAACGATATATGTTTCTTTTAAGAAAAACGAATGAACATATTGTGATATAATACATGAAATAATGATAGTAAAATAAAACGAAATAGCCATATAGGTAAAAATGGAAGGACGATATTAGGGTAATAAACAAAAAGATAAAATAAAAATAAAATAAATAAAAGAATGTGTTGTTAAATGATGATAGCAATGCCACTACAATAATAATGAGAATATCAATTTAATGGTACTAATCATAGCATAATTATTATCATATTAATAATAAAAATTAATAAAATAATGATAATGATGAAGGTAGAACAAAAATAAAATGTATAAACGAAAAGGAAACGTAAATAATATAAATCTAAACGCTAAAATAAATGTCATAGTAAATAAAATGGCAAAATTAACCAAATTAGGGATTAAATTGAAATTTAAATTATGTTTAAAGAAAGTATTTCAAAAAGGACATAAATAAATGGGTAAATGAAGAAATAAAAGAAATAAAAGGATAAATAAAAAACATAACAAAATTAACAGTATAAATCATAAAGAAAAAGACACAAAAGGACTAGATTAAAATAGGATGAAATATAAAGGGACTTGAAAGGCAATTTCCCCCCTCAAAATTCACACGTGTCCTTCCCTTAATGGGTCCACAATAATCGACGGACCAAATTGCACAAAAAATAGAATAAAAGGGTGAAATTAAAAGAAATAATAAACAGCAGTAGGACGAAATTTAAAATAGTGAAAATGCGGAAAGACCAAAGAATAAATTAGACCCTTCCTTGTCGAAAACGCGCGGATCCTGCGCGGTTTGAGTCGGGTCAGCCTCGAAACGCAACCATTTTGGGTGTTTATTTCCTAGAAATGGCCCAATGACCAAAATAAAATAAAATAAAATAAAGTGGTAAAATTAAAAGGTAAAAAAGGACTACAATGTAAATCACCTAAAAAGGGGAGGGACCAAAGACGCAAATAGACCCCTTGCATCAAAAACATGTAAATCCTAAGGGGGTCGAGTTGGGTCGTGAATCAAGTCGGCCCCAAAACGGCGTCGTTTTGGGGCATTTCGGAACACCTTGAAATGGTGTTGTTTTGGCGCCCTATTTAAGTAAAAAAAAAAAACTCCAAAAAATTCATTTTAAACAGTTTAAAAAAACACATTG
Source organism: Gossypium raimondii (assembly GCF_025698545.1). NCBI lineage: Eukaryota > Viridiplantae > Streptophyta > Magnoliopsida > Malvales > Malvaceae > Gossypium > Gossypium raimondii. The sequence goes on from NC_068574.1 coordinate 54,016,700, forward strand.
TTTTCTCTCTTTTTTCTCTAAAAAGGGTCTGGGTTCAGTCATTGGAGCCGCGACCATCGGTCGCCAACGATGGTGACCACCGTCTACGGTGGCCGAAAATCGCCAAAAAAATTATTTTAAACCTTTTTTTTGCGTAAAACTCCGATTCAGAGTAAAAAACACCTGACTAAAGTCGAAACCCCCCAAACAAGAGGAAAACCTTTCGATTCCCAATGCCCTCTGCCGTTGCCTTGGTCGAATTCCCAGGGACTCGATAGCTTTCTAGGCTAGAGAGGACCACCAACTATCGCAGCTCAGGTAACAACGATTCCTATCTTTTTATTTATTATTTTTTAAATAAAAAATACCAAAAAAATCACCTTTGAAATTTTCTTTATACTCTATTTTTTATTGCTTTTTTGTTTGTATTTTATTTTTTTTCTTTCAAAAAAAAGTCCCCCCATACAATCTGTTTTATGGCTTTGATAGCCATTTCATAAATTTTTTTCTATTTTTTTCTACTGTTCTTGCGTATTGTCCTTGTTCTTCTTTTTGTAGGTGTCCCTGGAGTCAATCGACGGGATGGAGGCAGTTGATGGTGGTAGACCTCGAGGCGCGAGCATGCTGACGTGGCAATGAGCGACGTGAGAGAAGGATTAGGGTTTCTTAGTTTTCTGAAAAAAATTTGGTCGTTGGCCTTAGGGTTTTTGTATTTGTGTCGTGTGGGATTGTAAATTCAGGCCTGATATTTTTTTGTATCTGGACTACCTTTACTTTAGACTTTATTATTTTTGGTTTAAATTTTTCTGTTTTATTTGTTTGTAATCTGGGCTCGGGCTAAATTGGGCCTCTACAGCTGCTCCTCTTTGCTCGTTGTTGTGTAACGAGAATGAAGCAAAGACTTTTAAGAAAGACCAATTTTGACTGGTCTCGCCGAATCTCGACCTCTTTGGTGCTCCTTTTTTCAAGTAACTTCATTTTAACCCACTGCAACTTTAGAGGTATAAAATTTGTTGGTTCAATCTACTCCACTTCAACTTTAAGGAAATAAGATTTGTAGCTTCAACCTGCTCCACTGCAACTTCAGGGAGATAAGATTTGTGACTTGATTTAATCTGACCCACTGTAACTTTAGAGGTATAGGATTTGTCGCTTCAACCTGCTCCACTGCAACTTTAGGGAGATTAGATTTGTAGCTTTAATCTGTTCCACTGCAACTTCAGGGAGATAAGACTCGTATCTTCAATCTACTCCACTGCAACCTCAGGGAGATAAGATTTGTAACTTCAATCTTCTCCACTGCAACTTCAGTGAAATAAGATTTGTAACTTCAATATGCTCCACTTTAACTTTAGGGAGATAATATTCGCCACGGTGACCTCAATCTGTCCCACTGCAGCTTCAAGGGTATAGGATTTGTGGTTTCACTGATCTGTTACATTGTTATTTGGGAAACATGACCTATAGAATCCATTTCATGGGCCTATATTTATGCCAAGAGATTAGGATGTTATGATTAGAATGAATCAAATGCTCATAACTAGATGTATATGAATGATATTTGCGTGCATGCAGAATGTCATTTTTTTAGAATGATTCCTTTTTTAATGCTTAGGTTGACATTGCTCGTTGTCTGTCAAGGTTCCATCACTGATGTATTGTCAGGCCTTCTTGTTCAGATCTAGTATCTTTGACAGAAAATTTGAAGAAGCAATCACAATTTAAGTATTCGTTCCCCGATATTTCTAACCCTTAGATTTGGCCAGTTCTAACTAGTGGTCCTGTTTTAGGTCCTTGTACTTTTTAGAAACCTTTCAGAGCAACAAGCAAAAACCCTTTTACTTGAATATTATTAGTCCATTAATCATTATTTCATTGAAAAAAATGCTTGAAAAAGATTGTAACAATGGACAAGATTGAAATTTACTGGGATCAAAGTTCGAAATGAATAGATTAATCAAAATAGCAAACACTGCTAAAATACAAAATGAGTAAGATTAAAATAGGTGCCCCAAATATCGTAGCATGAGCTTCTCTGCACAAACTTCTCGAGGACCATTTTGAGCTTGATATGTGTTAGGAGATCTAGAGTACTTTGTTGATGCCCCAAGATGTAACATTTCTCCTTCTGAGAAGACCCGACTATCACATGTTCAATCTTCAATCAAAATTTGAGCTGCCTTTTCCCAGGTTTTCAACTCAAAACCCCTTTGGTCTCAAAGCGCCCTTTGCGAGTTTTCGCCTTGGAGTCTCCCTATTTTTTTTAGGTGAAGTATTTCTTAACTGAATTTGAGTTCGTAGGATTAGGCAGGTTTTTGCCATCCATCTCAGTCAAAATTAGTGCTCCTCCAAAAAAGGTATTCTTTACCACATAAAGTCCTTTTGTATGTGAATGATCTTTTTCAATACCAGGCCCCTCTCATGGAATTCTCTGGGGTAAAACTTTTTGTCATAAGCTCGCATCATTCGTTTTTGGTACATTTAACCACGACGGATAACTTTCAACCTTTTCTCTTCAATCAAGTTCAGCTAATCATCTCGGGATTGGATCCATTCTACTTCATCTAACTTCAACTCTGACAAAACTCGGAAAGAAAGAATCTCAAATTCAATGGGCAAAACCGCCTCTATTCCTTAAAGTAATGAGAAAGACGTTGCCCTAGTAGAGGTCCTGATAGATGCTTGATAAGCATAGAGGCAAATGGTAACTTCTCATGCCAATCTTTATAAGTTTAAGTCATTTTCCCCCGATCTTTTTATGTTTTTATTGGTTGCCTCCACCGCACCATTCATTTTTGGGCAATATGGTGACGAGTTGTGGTGGTTGATCTTGAATTGACTATAGACATCCACTATTGTGCTATTGTTCAAGTTCAATGAATTATCAGATATAATCATTTCTGGCATCCTATACCGACATATGACCTCTTTCTTCAAGAATTTACTGACTACCGACTTCGTGACATTGGCGTAAGAAGTGGCCTCTACCCGCTTGGTGAAGTAATCAATGACTACGAAGATGAATCGATGCCCATTGGAAGCTTTTAGTGAGATCGGCCCAATGACATCCATGCCCCACATAGAGAAAGGTCATGGAGAAGTCATAACATGAAGAGGTGAAGGAGGCACATGAATTTTGTCTCCATAAATTTGGCACTTATGCGTTCTCTTGGCATAACTGATACAATCCACTTCTATGGTAGACCAATAATACCCAAATCTTATGATTTGTCTGGCCATTGTAAAACCACTAGCATGCATTCGACAAACACCCTCATAGACATCTTCTAAAATCTTCTTGGCCTTAATGGCATCCACACATCTTAGTAGGATCTGATCCTTTCTTCTTTTATACAGGATCTCCCCATCTAAGATATAGTTATTGGCCAGTCTCCTTAGTGTCCTTTTATCATTCTCGGTCACCTGATCAGGATATTCACGATTCTTTACATATCGCTGTATATCGTGGTACCAAGGGTGATCATCCTTTTCCTCTTCCTCGATATTGTAACAATGAGTCGGAGCCTCATAAATATTCATCTAGATAGATTTTAAATCATCTTATTTGTTCATTTTGATCGTGAAAGCTAAAGTAGCTAAGGCATCAGCCATCTGATTTTCGTCTCGCAGAAGGTAACAGAAGGTGATGTCATCAAACTCTTTAATTAACTCCAGGACCAGCCTTCTATACTCGATCAACTTGGGATCTCTTTTCTCCTATTCACCTTTGCGTTGAAAGATCACTAGTACAAAATCCTCATATACCTCTAGTACTTTGATCTTGCATTCTATGGCTGCACGGATACCTATGATGCATGCTTTGTATTCTGTCATATTATTCGTGCAATCAAAATCTAATTTACTAGTGAAGGGATAATGATCTCCATTTGGGGATACCAGGACTGTCCCGATTTTGTTACCCATAGCTTTTAAAACTCCGTCAAAATTTAGTTTCCAAGGATGTCCATCTTAAGCATATTCTTTAGTGGTTGTAACATACACATATCTTCATTTGGAAAATTGAAATTCAAAGGCTCGTAATCTTCTATTGCTTTATTGGTTAGAAAATATGCTATTGCACTCCCTTTTACTGCCTTCTGGTTCACATGGATTATATCAAATTCAAAAAGCAGAATCTGCCATCGGGCCATTCTTCCATTCAAAGCAGTCGACTCCATCATGCGCATTAGAGGGTCTATTTTTAGATTAGCCAAGTTTTATGATACAACATGTATTATCTCAGTCTCTGGGTCGTCCAGATTAAGGGGAGTATCTTGTCTCACATTCAGTGAACTTCTTACTACGGTAGTATATCGCTCTTTCTTTCCTTCCTAACTCATCATGTTGGCCCAGCACGTATCCCATAAAATTCTCAAATATTGTCAAGTACAATATCAGTGACTTATCTGGACTAGGTGACATCAGCACTAGGGCATTTGACAGGTAATGTTTGACTTTGTCGAAAGTTTTCTGACATCTTTATCCCATACACCTGGATTATGTTTCTTAAGCAGACGAAATATGGGGTCGTATTTCTCAGTTAGTTGTGAAATGAACTAGGTGATGTAATTTAATCTCCCTAAGAAACTCTAGACCTCCTTTTGAGTGCGCGACAGAGGCAACTTCTATCTAGCCTTGACTTTATTCGGGTCAATCTCGATCCTCTTTTCTCTAACTACAAAACCTAACAATTTTTAGAACCTGGCTCCGAAGGTGAATTTTGTTGGATTGAGTTTCAGCTGAAATTTCTCAACCTCAAGAACAATTTCCTCAAGAGTTGTACATGCTTCTTTTCTGTTTGAGATTTTGCAATCATATCGTCGACATAAACCTCGGCTTCTTTATGCATCATATCATGAAACAAGGTTACCATGGCTCTTTGATACGTCGCTTCCACAATTTTTAGTCCGAATGGCATCACTTTATAGCAAAATATTCCCCACATGGTTATGAATGTAGTCTTTTCCATATGTTCAATACGCAACTTAATCTGGTGGTATCCAGGGAAACCGTCCATGAAGGAGAATAGTGAATAACCTGCCGTGTTGTCCACTAAGGTGTCAATGTGAGGCAACAGGAAATTGTCTTTTGGGCTGGCTTTGTTTAAATCCCTGTAGTCTACACACATTCGTACTTTTCCATCTTTCTTAGGGACGGGGACTATGTTGGCTACCCATTCCAAATATTTAACCACTTGTAGGAAACCAGCGTCAAATTGTTTATTGATCTCTTTTTTTATTTTTAACAGAACGTCGGGCTTCATCCTTCGGAGTAATAACTCAATGAGGTCTCGCTTTGTCTCTGCAGTGGTGCTAGCTCCGATCTTTACCTCTTTATTTTCTTGTTCGTTTCCTAAGCTCACAATTTCTACTGACTTTTTGTGAGGTAGAATCTGTTTCTCCTCTTGTTCTACCATCCTTAACAAATTAGGAGATAGGTTACAATCTCGATCATCTTCAAAGTTCTGAGGTTCCTCTAAACACATATCTTAATCAAAAAGAGATTCTGAGTTAGTAGCAACATTGCTCATATCATTGATATCTGGAGACTTATTATAAGAATGAATGAAGACCCAAAGGATAAATGAATCTAAGAATAATTATCTGTGTGGTATGAGTATGAGTGAAATGGAAAAAATAAAAGAATATTTGCCAAAATGAGAAACAAAGATACATTTTATTGAAATAAAAATAATGGAAATATGCATTTTTCACAAAAGGATTCTTATTGCTCCAATCTTAGAGCAATAAGTGTGTTTTGAACATTACTCTGAATTAGTCCTAAAACTTACAGGGATCTCTTCCCAAGTCAAATTGTTCAGAATACTTTTGGGGATATAAGGACAAATGTCTGATAAGTTTTCCCTAATTCCTTCTTCCGATATAGAGTTGATGCTAAGATTTTCCAACATTTCTTCCACAGTTTCATTTATTGATGTCTTTCGTTCAGGATAAATGGTTTCTTCTGACACGAACGTTTTGGATATATGGGGAAAGGTCATTGGTTCCCATTTGACCTCTCCCTTACTCAGTCGAGCTCTTTTCCTTTCTTGCTTTTTCTTTAGCTCTTTCTTCTTTTGCTTCACATCGGGCTTATATCCTAACCCAAAGTGGTCTTGATTATCCATCAGTATTGGTGCCTCGACCCTTCTTTGTAGGTATTTTCCAAGTCCCTTCCCAAGTAAGGCTCATTTCTCAATCGTCAACTGTAGGCCCATCCTCGTAGTTTTAAATATTTTAGGCACTGGTATCTTGTTTCCTTCAACAATGAATGTTGCATTCACAAACTCTAGTGATTGAAAGCATCATTCTATTACTTCTTCACCCACTCCTATGTATGGTCCGTCACTAGTTACGGATGCAATGATATATTCTTCAGCGTTTATTGTCACTAGTCGACCCTCCGTTACCAACTTCAATTTTTGGTGTAGTGACGACGACACTACCCTAGCCAAGTGAATCTAAGGCCTACCCAATAAGCAATTATAAGATGGCTTGATATCCATCACCAAAAAGTCTACCTCATATGTGTTTGAACCAATTAAGAAAGATATTTCAATCCTTCCTATCACCCTCATTTTCGTACCATCGAATGCTCTCACTATATTCTGGCACATATTCATGTGCGAGCTATCCACTGGAAATCTTTTCAATGTGGATAGAAGTAAGACATTCAGCGCAGATCCATTGTCGATTAACACTCCTGGCAAAGTATATCCTTTGTAGCGGGTAGTGATATGTAGGGCCTTCGTGGATCCCATGCCCTCTGGAGGTATTTCATCGTCATTGAAAAAGATGAAATTTTTAGTATTTAGATTGTTAACCAGATAGTCTAGCTTATTCACAGAGATATCATCAGTGACATAAGTTTCATTCAACACATTCATCAACGCTCTACGATGTGTTTATGAGCTCAAGAACAAGACTAGTACTGATATGCGAGCTGGTTGTTTGTGTAGTTGTTCTACAACATTATACTCGTTATGCTTCAAGAATTTCAAGAATTTTTTAGCATCGTTCTTAGTTATCGGCTCAATAACCGATGATTCTAGTCTAGCCGTATTTTCTTTCTTATGTTCTATTACCAGGGTTTTTCCTTTAATAGGCTCAGTTCTTGCATTTGCAGGGTCATAGCACCTCCCACTACGTGTGTAGAAACCAATATTCTAGCACTCTTCTGAAGTGCCAACCGAATTCTTCTTTCCTGGGATCATCACGTTGCAGTCATAATTCCATAAAACCCTTTTGCTATCCTTATAGGAAAATGTCATAGGTTTCTAAATTATGACTCTCGGTGCAGCTTGTGTTCCTACTTCATTATTTTTCGATCATGAAATAATCACCATCGGGTGATTGACCTTGTCGACATTCTCCATTGATCCTTCATCTGAGGTGAATATGTCTCTTCCTTCCGAGCTTTTGAAATTTTCAAAGAATTTTAGCTTCTTGTTATCCATTAGACTTAGCACCAAAGCTCTGAATTTAGTGCACTCTTGGATCTCATGACCTTCTTCAGCATGGAACTCATAGTAGCTCCTTATCCCTTTAGGTACCTCCTTCGAATCTTGAACTATTAATCCTACGTCTATCATCCATTGCCAAACCCATTTTAATGGGGTTTTTACTTCCATCACATCGGTTTTGGTCCTCTTTCCTTCACTCTCAATTATCGCGTTTACCCCTTGATTTGAATGACTGGGTAATAGATTTCTTACCACATTAGGTCCCAATAGATCATCGAATCTTATGATCCCCATCTTAATGAACCTTTCAATGAGCTTTTTAAATACAATGTAGTTTTCAATTGAGTGTCCCATTATTCTTGTGTAGCACTCGCATTGAGCATTCGCATCACGCCACTTTGAGAACAGAGGTTGCATGGGTTTCAAGTAAAATGGGGATACTACATGAGCATTGAACAAATTTTGATATAACTCCCTATATGTCATCGGGATAGGTGTGAACTGTAGTTTTTTTGTGTTTGGTCTTGAGTTAGATTCTTGCCTTAGGAGCATTGATGACTTTTTGTTACGGTCCTTAGTTGGCCTACAGTGATCGGTTTTGAATAACCTTTATTATACACACTTGCGGTGTTCACTTCATTTTCCTTATTTCTCGGGGCTGATCATTTAGCGTTCTCCCTTGCGTCTATTTTCTCACTCTTTACTGCATTTTCAATCATCTCTCCGGACATTACTATATCTGAGAAGCTCTTAGTAGCACTTCCCAACATATGGTTAATGAACGAGGCTTTCAGAGTATTTATGAAAAGCATTATCGTTTCCATTTCTAGAAGAGGTGGCTGAACTTGCGTTGCGACCTCTCTCCATCTCTGAGCGTATTGCTTAAAGCTTTCACTTTGTTTCTTCTCCATGTTTTGCAGCGTAATTCTACCGGGTGTCATGTCGGTCACATGGCTATATTGTTTCATGAAAGCTTGTGCCAAATCTTTCCACGAGTTGATTTTGGCACGGCTTAGCTGGTTGTACCATTTGGCAATCGACCAGATCAAACTATCCTAAAAGTAGTGGATTAACAGTTGGTCGTTATTGACGTATCCTGTCATTCTTCGGCAGAACATTGTGATATGGGTTTTAGGACAACTAGTCCCGTTGTATATTTTGAATTCTGGAGTTTTTAATTTTAGGGGGAGTACTAGATCTGGGACTAAGCTCAGCTCATTAGCATCAAGCCCACAAAGTTAATCGGCACTCCCCATAGCTCTAAATTTCTCTTCCAACCACTTGCACCAATCTTCTAACTATTTCACCAATTATACTCTTGCTCTATCCATTTCCGCCATGTCGTCCAAATCTTAAACGACGAGGTTGGTCGAATTATCCCTAGGATTGGAACCTGAACCCGTAAGGCAATTCAACGGTACCGAGGTGTCGACTTGATATTGTTATGGTCTTACTGTCATAATTTCGATTAATTAGGGTCGTTTTATGAAATTTAATGCATATGATGAAATGTAATGCGGATGAATGAAATGAATGCAAAAAAAGAGGAATTGATTCTGATTCAATTCTATTAGAATAACTTTACTAGAAAACAAATCTCTTTACATAAACTAGATATATTTTACATATACGGCTTTGCCCTAATACTCAAACCCTTGACTTTCCTAAAAAGCCAAGCTAATTCTCATCCCCAATCTGATTCTGATTCGTATTTTAAACTCAACATATCATGTGGTTGGCTACTTCTCGTACTTGAGTCACAGTTTCGCCTATGATGTGATCTCTATCCCTATCTAACCTTGAGACTGTTGGAGTTGCTCTTTCCAGTGTTCATTATTCGTTTTAAGAAGCTCCACTCGAAGTTCACAATTTTACAGTGCGATCTCAAACTCTTTTATCTTTCTCTTCAACTCTTCAATCTTATTTAGGCTTGCTTTCAACTCAATTGTAGAGTTGCGGTTACGATATTGATGCAGTTACCTTTCTAATTCTGCTACCTGGGCTCTTAATCCAACCTTTTTATTTTGGCTTTCTAACAAATCCCTTTCTAAAGCATCTTCTCGAACTCGAGCATCTTGGAATTTTTTTTCCACTGATCAGCTCTAACATTTTCTTCTTTGATTTCTTGCCGCTATTGTTTTGATGTTTTACCCAACCCGGCAGTTCTCATCGACAAACGCAGTTTCTTATAATCTGCTTTTAGACTATCCAAGTCTTCTTCAGCCTTGTTATTTCCTTTTCTCATTTTCTCGACTCTTACAAACGCAGTTTATCCAACTTCTAGACGTCGACATCTAATTCTAGCTGCAACTTTTCCTCTTCTAACTGTTTTATCTTTTTCCCAACTCTGATCTCCTCTTTTCAAAGTCTTACTTTATGATTTCCAACTCAGATGGGATCACTTGTAAGTGCTCTTTTATCGACCGAGTGTTTTCATGACTTGACTTAAGGACATTGTCATTGACTCTTTTACCCTACCACCAATCATATTCGGGGGTCGTCATGGGATTTACATCAAATCTTTTGATTTTGTGAGTTTGGTTCCAAGTGTTCGATATTTCACAAACCTTTTTCTTGTAATTATTACCCTTGTACGCAAACTCACATTATGTCAACCCTTGCGTTACCGGTATGAAATGCCTCGATCTATACTGTCTCAATACAAGTAGAGTGACATATCCAATAGCTCCCCATATCTTGAGTTTCTACATCGGTACAAAATCTTATCTGGGATCATCTAAGGGGCCCTCCATTAAACGTCGTCGTCTTGGAGACTCTGGAGAATTGCCATCCATTTTTCCTCTGAAATGTCGTCTCGCCTTAGGGTAGCCACTAACTCTTTCAACGGAGAGTAGTTCTCGGAGAACACTCGATAAGAGGCCTTTTCTACCTTCCAAAAGTGGCTATGGAACCGTGTTAACAAGAGTTGGGCACACTCGATAAATCTTCCCTCACCTGCTATCTGGCATGCATTCAAAGATCTGAAAGTTTCGACCAAAATCGCTGGGATGGGCGTGACCTTTTTATCAAGTCAGGCAAATAAATCTGAAACTGCCTTATCTATGTGCCCTAGTGTTTTGGGTAAGATGACCAACCCTTAAATACTCAAGGTGAAGACGTCGACTCTTTTCTTCGTATCCGGATGCGCCAAGATCAAATCCCGCAAACTTTTCTAGGGGACACATTTGCTATCTCCCTTTTATTTAATCCTGGCTGCAACCCATTGTTCGCTAATCCTTGTGATGCATATTAGTCTCTTTAAGAAAGTCGAGACGTTGGCGGCTCTAGAATAAGCTTTGTCAGCTTAGATCCTCGGGTAATGGAGTAGAGTTGTATACTCTTCTATAGTGGGCACCAAGTCTACCTTTCTAAAAGTGAAGCAGCTATAGGCAGGATTCCAATACTAGGCAAGAGCTCGGAATAACTGCTTATCCATTTTGACATCGAGTTGATAAGACAAATCACCATAGTTATAATAGAATAACTGCTTAGTTTCGTCATCCCATTGGTCCTATATTTCTTTCAACCCTTGGAGATTATTCTGAGTCACACTGATGCGAGTGAAATCCCACAATTCTGACATATATCCCTTCGTTAGGCTGTCACATTTCTTTTGTTGTGTCTTCTCAGACCATATCGAGATAGCCGTATTATCTTCCACTTTATCAAGAAATTTATTTTTCATGACAAGCTCTCTATTTAGCAACTGAACATGAATCAACACCATTTTCTATGATGAAAATGCAATGCAATCACAGCTAAAATAAAACAAAACAAGTCAGTACATTTCATACAAAATTAGAGTTCAAAGCAAGAAACAAAAAAATAGAACGCCTATTCAGGTGACCACTAGAGGTTTGGTATGGTTCCACCTAGGGTAGGTTCTTAGGGCTCATTATATGCGGTCTGATTCTAAAGTAAGGGTACCAGAACCAGCAGATTCCTCGATCCTCACCCATGATAAGCTCCTACTAGCCGAGTTCAGTTCAGGGGAATACGTTTCCCTATGGCTATACGAAGATGAAAATCTCAAGAAGACATAGGTACGAATGTATCCCGAAAATGACCCACTATCCTATACGGAGGTGAAGACCTCACGAAGGAATAGTTTCTCACTCCCATTTAAGAAGGGAAAAATCGAACGATTATACAATGCAATATGCGAAAAACACAAAAAAAGAAACTTTCAAACCAATAAAACAGATATACTAGATCGCTATACAACCCGAGATATAAAAACATAAAGGATGAAATGCAATAAAGGGATCGTAAATTTAAACCAAATTATCAATTTTCTACAAAAACACCAAAAAGCAATCAACTCGCGACTTGACTCTCTTATTTTTATCCTAAGTGGAGTCGTCAGGCTGTCGAAACCCTTTTTTGAAATCAAATTTTTTTATTTTAAAATAAAAAATAGAGTCGCCACCAATCACTTTCAAGAGGTTTGATCAGGTCATCTCGTAATTTGATCGTTTTAATAAGAGGATTGATTTACTAAAATAATGTTTTTCGGTCTACAAAATCCAGAAAATGGGTTCGGGAGTCGGTTACAAACGAGGAAGAATTAGCGCCCTCGTTACGCCTAAAAATGGTACCTAATTGATTACTTGATGTCTTAATGTTGAAAATTGAAAATTTGAAGAGAATTTAAAATGCAATCCCTTTATATTAAGATATTTTAATAGAAAAGGCTTTATTCCGAATTAATCAAGAAAAAGGATCATGCCCCGTGAGTTGGGACACGACGCCTTTAGTTTTCAAAAACCAAAATAATCCCTGTTTTAATCGTTACTTAAATCTCGTTTTTATATTTTTGAAATGGTTATTCGATTATTTCGGTTTTAGAAAGAAGCCATATTCCATAAGTTAGGAGCACGACTCTTCTAATTCCAAAAATAATGAATGTTACCTCAGTTTTGAATATTTTATACGTTATATATAAAAATGAAGATAACCCCTTTTTAAAGCGATATATGTTTCTTTTAAGAAGAAACGAATGAACATATTGTGATATAATACATGAAATGATGATAGCAAAATAAAACGAAATAATCGTGTAGGTAAAATTGGAAGGAAGATATTAGGGTAATAAACAAAAGATAAAATAAAATAAAATAAATAAAAAATGTGTTGTTAAATGATGATAGCAATGCCACTACAATAATAATGAGAATATCAATTGAATGGTACTAATCATAGCATAGTTATTATCATATTAATAATATAAATTAATAAAATAATGATAATAATAATGATGACGGTAAAAATAAAATAAAAATGTATAAACGAAAACGAAACGTAAATAATATAAATCTAAACGCTAAAATAAATGACATAGTAAATAAAATGGCAAAATTAACCAAATTAGGCATTAAATTGAAATTTAAATGATGTTTAAAGAAAGTATTTCAAAAGGACATAAATAAATGGGTAAATGAAGAAATAAAAAGAAATAAAAGGCTAAATAAAAAACATAACAAAATTAACAGTATAAATCATTAAGAAAAAGACATAAAATGACTAGATTAAACTAGGATGAAATATAAAAGGACTTGAAATGCAATTCCCCCCCCAAAATTTACACGTGTCCTTCCCTTAATGGGTTCACAATAATCGAGGGACCAAATTGCAAAAAAAATAGAATAAAATGGTGAAATTAAAAGAAATAATAAACAATAATAGGACGAAATTTAAAATAGTGAGAATGCGGAAGGACCAAAGAATAAATTAGACCCTTCCTTGCCGAAAGCGCGCGGATCCTGCGCGATTCGAGTCGGTCGGCCTCGAAACGCACCGTTTTGGGTGTCTATTTCCTAAAAATGGCCCAAGGACCAAAATAAAATAAAACAAAATAAAAGAAAGTGGTAAAATTAAAAGATAAAAAAGGACTACATTGTAAATAGCCTTTGCAGAGGGACCAAAGGCGCAAATAGACCCCCCGCATAAAAAACAGGTGAATTCTAAGGCGAGTTGGGTCGGTAATCGGGTCGGCCCCAAAACGACTGTCGTTTTGGGGAATTTTGGAACACCTTGAAACAGTATCGCTTTGGTGCCCTATTTAAGTAAAGCAGAAACTCCAAAAAATTCATTTTAAACAGTTAAAAAAAAACACTTTGTTTTCTCTCTTTTTTCTCTAAAAGGGGTCTGGGTTCGGCCATTTGAGCCGTTGCCGCTCCGCCGTGGCCGTTGGTTGCCGACGACGGTGAACACCGTCTCTAGTGGCCGAAAATTGCCCAAAAAAAAACCATTTTAAACCCTTTTCTGCGTAGAACTCTAATTCGGAGTCAAAAACACTGGACTAAAGTTGAAATCCCCTAAAAAAGAGGAAAACCTTTTGGTTCCCAACGCCCTTCGCAGTGGCCTTGGCCGAATCCCCAAGGATTCGACGGCCTTCTAGGCCAGAGAGGACCACCGACTATGGCGGCTCAGGTAAAAACGATTCCTATCTTTTTTTATTTATTATTTTTTCTAAAATAAAAAAAACCAAAAAAATCACCTTTAAAATTTTCTTTATACTCTGCTTTTTTGATTGCCTTTTTGTTTGTATTTTTTTTTCTTTAAAAAAAAGTCCCCCCATACAATTTGTTCTATGGCTTTTATAGCCATTTCATACATTTTTTTCTATTGTTCTTGCGTATTGTTCTTGTCTTCTTTTTGCAGGTGTCCCTGGAGTCAATCGACGAGACGGAGGCAGTTGACGGTTGCAGACCTCGGGGCGTGAACATGCTGACGTGACAAGGAGTGGCATGAGAGAGGGATTAGGGTTTCTTAGTTTTTTGAAAAAAAAATTAGGTCGTGGGCCTTAGGGTTTTTGTATTTGGGCTATTTGGGCTTATAAATTCAGGCTTAATATTTGTTTGTAATTTCGGTCCGGGCTAAATTGAGCCTCTACAGAATTCTCTTAGTCTTTCTTGTCAACTCTCTTGAACTCTATAGCCTATGAAATAACATTTGAGGGATGTGTTACAAATAGGTACTTGCACCCTTGTTCATTCCTGCTTATTGGATCTGCAAAATATGCATGGGAATAGGATAAAAGTTCATTCGTTTGGTTGTGTAAATTCATCTTGTTGCCGAGTTTTAAGAATATGTCGGTAAACTGGCATGTAATCCAGTTGTGTTTCTTTTCTTCATATTTTTACTGTACTCTAAATTCCTTGGCTGTTTGTAAAGATTTGGAGCATTTATTTCTTTGTACTATAACTTTTGTTTTGGTCCAACTTTTAACAAAGCATATGCCATGCTTTTAGACAGATTCCTCTATCCTTAACTGCAGGATTGAAATAGCAATCAAGTTGAGGGTGGAGGGTATTTGTTTTGATTCGAATGGTGAAAGATTTAAAAGGTAGCATATTTGCTCATCTTTACCACCCCCCCCCCCAAAAAAAAAAAATAGCTAGGAAAAAGCAGTGGTTGATGTGGGAAAGTTGAATGTCAGTAAGCATAGATATAGTATGGTAACATGCATATGTTGTTAATGTGATAAGGTTTTTTTGGCCTCAACTTGCTAGTGACACAATGTCTTGTAGTAATGAGGGAGACAAAGGGATTTCTCACACTGTTTCCCTTAGTTGGCGTGGAGAAGAGAAGTAATAGTTGATCATGTCATCTTTGGATTTCAATCCCTTTGACGCTTGCACCGTAGTCTAATTGGTATGATTGAAGTGGAAGAATTGAAGGGTTGTGGGTTTGTTTGTTTGGGATTGGATTGGATTGGATTAAAATCCAAAATTGGGATTGGAATCTAGGAAAGAGCTGTAAATCCTCCGAATCGTGGTTGGAAAAGTGAAAGGAAAGCATAGGGTCTCTGACTTTGGTGTCATGTGATTGTTGGTTGAAAAGAAAAAGTATGCACTTTTTTGTTTGGCCATGGCTTGCCTGACGTCATCTCGAAAAGGATGTATTCATTGTTTTTTAGTATCACTAGCAATACCTATTCTATTGTTATTCATTTTACAAAAAAAAGGTATTATATTTGTTAAAAAAAATTCAACCAAATAATAAACCATTCTGTCATATAAACTTAAAAAAAAATGTTTTTCTAATTCTTTTATTTTCTTTATTTATTGTTTCTAGTTTTTCCTCCTCCTTTTATGATATTTTGCAATACCAATAATGTTTGAATTTTACCCTCTTGAGGTTGAGACACTAGCAATTAATTTTGTACTTTACTCTTTGTTTGCTCAATCTGACGGGATTGAAAGAATTATTTTATTGATCAAAACTAGTGTTTTCAAAATTGGACTAGACCAATTGATCTGGATATCGATCGAGGTACAGGGCCATCAGTCCAGTTCTAAAGAAAGAAAAAAAAAGAAAAAGAGAAAATTATATAAGAGAAAATAATATTTTTTTGTCTTCTTTTGTCATGTGTTAATTTTTTTAACTAGACTTAACGGTTTAACAAACTATTGAACTAAGAGATATCAACTTCGGAAAAAAAGTAGTTTAAGTACCACTTGTGTCTAAGAAAATGTTTAGATACCAAAATGAGAAAAAAATACATAATTTGGGTATTAATTTGCGGGTTAAGCATTTTCTTAAATAGACTTAACAATTTGACTAATGGAGGTACCAACTTAGGTGGAAAAAGTAATTTAGGTACCACTTGTAAAAAAAAAATGTTTAGGTACCAATATAGAAAAAAGAATATAATTTAAGTGTTAATTTGTGGATTAAACTTTTTTTTATTTATTTAAAACTGACAGATAACAACATATCATTGGTTAAAAAATGCAAGTCATTTCTCCATTAGATGTTAAGGTAACATACCAACATATTCGAACTATAGTAGAGGTGTCCATGGGCCGGGCCCAGAAAAAAATTTTGGCCCGCGTCCTAGGCCCGGGCCCGGCCCAAAATATGGGCCTAAAATTTTATCCAGGCCCGGCCCAAAAAAAATTCCTAAGCTCGAGCCCGGCTCGGCCCGACCCATTTTTTTAATAAACACCAAAAATTTATTTTTAAAAAAAATAAAAAAGTATTTTAAAATAAAAAATATATTTATTATATTCAGGCCGCCCCGGGCCAAAAAAGTGGTGCCCAAGGCCCGACCCGTTTTCTAAACGGGCCTCGTTTTTTGCCCAAACCCATATTTCGAGCCTATATTTTTACCCGAACCCTCCCATATTTCGGGCGGGCCGTCGGGCCGGGAGGCAAACTATAGGTACCAAATTGAAAATTGTTTTCCTTTAAATTTTGACGTCCCGTTCTCCGCCTCAAAAGGAATAATAGGTAGAGTGGTGTCAAATAAAATTTACTTGTAACCCCGATTATAATTAAGGGCGAAACTAGAAAATTTGTTTGGAGGATAATAAGAGTGAAGTTAAAATTATGCAAGGTTGGAATATATATATATATATATATTTAAAGATGAAAATAAAAATGCATAATGTCAAATTTAGCTCTCAAAATTTATATCTTTTGTCAATTTGATCTTTATTGTTTGGGGTTAAATTTGTCCTTAACTTTTTAAAAATAGTCAATTTGACTATTATCCTTTTAAAAAGAGTTGAGTTGTTGTTTTTAATGGAAATACTTACTAAAACGTTAAAGATTTCAACATATTAGCTCACATGACAATCATAATATATTTTATGCTATTTTTAAATTTTATGAACTTTTATATTTTTAATGAATTTTATCATTTTAAATTATTTGTTAATACAATATATAAGACAAATAATGTCATATCAACATAAAGTATATGTGGTTTGTCACGCAATTTGCCACACTAACATCATTAAAAAGTTAATATTTTAGTTCACATATTTAATTAAAAAAGCGGTTTGACTCTTTATGAAAGGTTAAAGAACGAATTTTGATAAAAGAAAGAATAATAGTTAAATTGACAAAAATGTAAATATTGAGAATTAAATTTAATATTATGTAAAAAACTTAAATTATTTATCTAATTTGATGACTCAATCTGATTTAAAAAAATGATTTGAACTTGGCTTTATTTTATGATTTAACAATATTTTAGTTAATTTTAATTTAAAATATCTTTAAATTTCATACGAGCTAGATTAAATTAAGAAAGACAAAATTTCACCATATAAGTATGTTCTAACTCGTTTTGTGGATGACTTTATTAGGAAAGCATCATATTTAAATATTAAAAATATTTAAATTACCAATAATATATAAAAATATTATAATAAAATATTTGTTCAATTTACAAATATTATAAATTATGTTTATGATTACACATCTAAGAAAATCTATAGTTATTGAAGTTTCTATTGCCAAAAATTATAATATAATTGCACCAATTATTATAAAAAAACATAAGATCATATTAATTTAGAAGAAGTAAATAAGTAAAATCTTATTTTTACTAAATATAATACTACTCTTTTTTCTTTTCATTATGAGCATAGAAATGAGAAGTATTACTAATAAAATAATAAATATAAATATATTCGTTTGATTAATTAAAAAAATTAAACTAAAAGTAATGAATGATGTAGAGTTATAAGTGTTACCAAATATTTGAGATGAAGTCAAAGTTGTGCCATGAATGGAATTTTATCTCTTGCTCCTCCCATCAACATCTTCAGTCTTCTATATTCGTTAGAATTGATGGAAGGAGGTAATTGGTTTGAGGGCTCGAAGAAAATCTTCGGTTGGAATCAAGATTTCTCGACTTAGGAGAGTCATTCCTCTAAGGTAGTTGTGTGGGTACGACTACCAGGCCTGCCCTACAGGTATTATACCAAGTCTCATGCAAGCAATTGCCTAGGTTCTCAGGCATGTGGTTGAATATGGCCCAGCGGGACTTGAAGTCATGTTGGTGGTTTGGTTTTTTGTTTTCTTCTTCCATTGCTTTTATTTTTTTTTTCTGCTTGTTCTAGTATTTTGAATAGGACTTCATGATTTTTTTTTGTACTGAATTATTTGTAACTCCGGGACCAAAGAATATTCCAAGTGTTGGTTTTAAGATAATTTTTCATGTGAAACCGATCATGACGGTATAAGCATAACCCTGCTCCCAAAAATAAAATAAAAATTGTCCATGTTTCAAAATTTTATAATTTTATCTCGATTCTAATACAAAATTCCTAACATTATACTTCATTCTTTAGAAATTCCACCATGCTGATATATAAAATCTTCTAAGCACTTAATATTTTGGTAAGAGAGTGAAAGTAAAGTTTGAAAGTCTAGGAATGAGGAATCTCTTGAGTTATTTCATGGCAAAGTATTGTCCCGAGCATAGCAGGTGCAGATAAGGAAGCTTACATGGGTGAACTTGAGAGCATCATATGCCCATAAATTAATGTGTTGGCTAAGTTTGGGTATCGAAACCTGTATATTAACTCCTTTGAGCATATCGATAACTTTGGAAATTGGTTTCTTCTAGAGCCTGCCTGCCCATAATGGGGGGTGGAGGGTAATGGCGTCATGACTCATTGATCACCATTGTTAGCTGTTGGGATTTGGACAAAAAAACGAACCAATAAAAATGAGTAGGAAATAAAAGGAACAAAGCTTATTTAAAGTTGATACGTATGGAGAGCCGTTGTCGAGTGCTTGTCGCCTTTTCATCTTTTCTATTCTTAATGAACTTGGTGTCTTCAATTGAGCTAACCAGTGCATTGGGATAACTTTTAACTATTTTTACAGTTACTTAACGAATAAATTACTTTAAGACGCCAGCTCCTATATATAGTAACCTTCACGTCCATATATCTGTTTTATAATCTATAAAAACATGTATCATGGGTATACTGGTTTCATAGCAAAATAGAAAGACATTGGCCAAGATGGATATGGTCAATGCCAATAGAGAGCATGTCAATGAGCTACTTCAAGCTCAAGCTTGCATTTGGAATCCATTTTTTTTTTCAACTTCCAAATCACGACAAGCCCATGACTATTACTGAACTAGGTGCTGCACTACCCTGCCAAAGCTCGCAACTTATGGACGTTTAGTTCACTCTGGCTTCTTTGCACAACAGAAGCTAGGCAATGATGCCAAAGTTGGCCATTTCCTTATCAATGCTTCTCGTCTCCTACTCAAGAATGATCCCTTGAGCGCAACATCTTTTCTGAAACTTGTGTTGGATCCTATTTTAACAAAGCCTTGGCATTTTTTAGTGACTTGGTTCCATAATGATGATTGTACCCATTTGATACCGCACACGGGAAGACATTTTGGGGCTAGTTTAGCCATAATTCACAATTAAGAAATTCGTTTTTAATGAAGACATGGCTAGCAATGCTTGATTGACTACTAGTGTTCGAATTAACAAGTACAAGGGGACATTTGAGGGATTGGCTGTAATGCCTCAAAATTTTGAGTGTTGTTTGCTAAATTTTGACATAATTAAGTCTTTGTACTTGTGGCCAAGTGTTTTGTTTGTATGTTAGAGGTTAAGGGTTCAAATCTTACTTTTAGAAATTTTGTTTTTTTTTTTACTTGACCCTTAGCATTGAACGTTTGACTTAAGTCTATTTCGGCATTAATTTATGTCAAAAATTAACTTGTTGGTTTGATGGTTAAGTTTCAGTATACCTTTTTGGTCTTGTGTTTGAATCTTTGCGTATGCGTTAAGGAAATATTTTTATGCTACTTGGTAAAAGCCTATTAGTTTTGTTGTTTTAAAAACCATTTCTTTAACGTTTTTTTCCCTTTTCTTCTTTCTTTCTTCTTCACCGTTCTTTTCTTTTTCTTTTTGCTTATTTCCGTAAACTATTACTGAGTTTAATAGGGAATTTGGCGTTGTTCATTGCGTTGTTGTTCTTCGAAGTTTAAAATTATTGTTGTTTGTCTGAATTACAGTTAATTCTGCAGTTGGGGTTTTGTTAGGCGAAAGTCTTGCGGGAAACGTTCCTCCATCAGTCTAAGTTCGAGTAATTGCTATGGATTCATCAGTAAATGTTAGTTTGCTTTGGGGGTTTGCATCGAAGTTTTCGACATGTTGGGTTGATTTTTGTTCTTGTGCAAATTGTTTGTTTAAGTCTTTTATTGAACTTTTGGTTACCGTTTTTAGGCTTGGGAATCACTCCTGTTGCTTCTGCGTTAAATTCGTATCAGGTGTGTAATGAAAACCTAATTTTCCGCGATTTACGAATGCCGAAAAGCATGGCTGTCATTGCCACACGAACATGTGAGCCACACGGCCGTATAACTTACTGTTTTGGATTTAAGATCACATGAAGTAGGGACACGAGCGTGTTTTTAGGCCGTGTAACTCACTGTTTTGGATTTAGGGTCACACGGGCTAGGGACACAGGTGTGTGTCCAGGCCGTGTAACTCATTATTTTGGATTTAGGGTCACACGGGCCAGGGACACATGCGTGTGTCTAGGCCGAGTGATGGGTTGTGAGTCATACAGGCGTGTGCTTAGTCATGTGCCATACCGTGTAACTCACTTTTTCGAGCCACACAGCTAGGTGCTGGGCAGTGTGGACCACAAAAACCAACCACCCAGGCCATGTGAATCCACACAGGCCTGTGGACCAAAAATTAAGATTTTTTCCCCAAGGCTATAATCGTCGTTTGAATTGAACGTAGGACTACCGTAGGGTCCATATGATCTGAATTAGACATTGAAACTATCATCTGACAACCTGTTATTGAATAATTTGTTATTCTGATAAATATATACATATATATAATTGTTATGAGATCTGATAAGTAAGTATAATAGCATTACATGAGCACGATCTAAAATTGTATTACTGTGTACCTATTTATGGTTTCTATTAAATCTGTATCTGCATCGAGATTGGGACTATACTTAGGCCTCATTCAGCCTCTAAAGTCAATAAAAGACTTGAATAACACAATTTATTGGATTTAAGTAAATATAAGAAAACTTAACTAAATTCCAACTAAAATGCTTGTATTCATGCTCCTCAAATGAGAAAACTAGTTTAATTTGCTACACTGAATTACGACAAATCAAGCCCCAAGAGCATTGGTATACTTTGTGCCTTGGCTTGCCGCATACATAACAACTCACAGGGTTGTTGGACTTTTGATTCTTTCTTAATTTCTTGAAGTTAGCAAGCTTCTTGGATTGAGGCTTGACTTTCTTCTTTGGATTCCCAACATTCTTAAACCTGTTAAGTTTAGGACCTAAAGAAGATTCCACGAGATTAACCTTACAAGATAACTCACTGATAGTGACAAGATCCTTATATTTAAGACAATTGTTGTAATACCCTTACTCTGTTTTCGTTGCTGGAATAGGATACAAGATATTACCAGTTAAGTTGGAACAATTAATAACAATTTATATTCAATAATCAAATCAATTCCATAATCACAAGTAATATTCAATATGAAAGAGACCATTCAATTTGGGCCTTAAATCGAGCTTTCGAAGCTCTAAAAAATAAGTTACAGACATTTAGGGACCAATTCAGAACAAATTAGAACATTTAGGAAGAAATTAAAAATTTTCAAGTCAAGGGTCATACAACCGTGTGCCCAGCTCGTGTGACAGAGCCCAGTTCGTGTGACTCTAACATGGCCGTGGCTATCCCACACGCCCGTGTGCATGGAGCGTGTAACTGTTTGTTTTGGATCACACGGTCGTGTCACAGGTGCCCGTGTGAAAACTGCACCTATAATGTTTTAAACACGCTCAGGGCACATGCCTGTGTGGGTTGCCTGTGTGTTTTACACTACCGTATGGCAGCCTGTGTCTCAAGCCGTGTGTACACAAAAATGACTAATTCCTTGATCAAATTTCACCTTTTCTCTTGGGTATCTAGATACATTCACTTACACAATTTCATAGGTCAAAAACCATCTCCAAACATACCCAAACATGCCAATAAATTCAACCTATATATCAAACCAATGTGCCCTCATTGACACCATAAAAATGTTTCATGACATTTCAACTTCAAAATCACATATACAAAGTATAGTTATTCATCAACAAACCCTATTTCACTTCATCCCATATCCACATCTAATGTAAACATTATCTCATTCAAGATTAATACTTAAGGTAAACAAACATGTTTCTTTTGTTACCATCAAATAGCACAACCTAAGTATACTTGATCCACTAAGATTTAATATCAAACATACAAAAGAAATCCTAGTACATGCCATATATACCAACTAAAACAAAATCTACCAAAGATCTCTTGGATAGTGTGATTTCTAGTGTTGATCCAATCCTCTAAGCCTTTAAAACATAATCTACAAAATGAACCAAAGACATGTAAGCTTGGATATAACTTAGTAAGTTCGTTTTATAAATGAGAAACCTTTCCAATTAGTCATAGTGATTGATTTAGAACAAACATAGAGATTTATACAATATGTAACCTTGATCACCGTTTAACAATCAGTACAGTAGTTCAATATATTCAATGGATAATACTCGGTTGAGCTTACTCGACATATCAGTAAAAAAATCTCAGTTGAGCTTTATTCAGTATATCAGTAAATACCGCTCAGTCGAGCTTGAGTCGATATATCAATAAGTAACACTCAGTTGAGTAACACTCACATAATCAATGAGCTTTTACTCCTTTGAGTAGCATATAGTATGTTTCGGTAGGGTTGCTCATTTAAGCATCGATTCAATATATTCAGTATTTCATTTTCGTTCCAAGATAACATAAATATTTGATATAACATTTAGTAAGACTACATTTACATAGAATATAAAAATCATCAGTGATTTGAGTAAGTATACGAACTTACCGAACTAATTTGAAAATTTTTCCAAAGTACAGGGACTACTCTGCAATTTTCCCTTTCCCGCGATCGTCCTCACGTTCTCGATCTAACACAATAGATTCATTCAATTAACTAATTCAACAGTAGAAAATAAATCACTTATTGCAATTAAGTTCTTTTTGATAGTTTACACAATTTCCCACAAATTTTCACCTTTATTCAGTCTAGTCCTTAAGCCCTAATCATGTAAATTAACCATATTTTTTAAACCCAATTTCAAATAAACATTCCATGGTCTTCTAACAGTCCTTATCTACTATTATTTCACCCTAAATACAAACAATTTTATCATTTTATCAATTTAGTCCTTACACATTAAAATCACTAAAAATCACTTTTCAAAATAGTCCACCCATACAATAAAACTTCATAATCCTTCATAAACTTCAAAGATTAACTCAACTCATCAATGGAAACATTTATAATGTTTAATGGTTTTGCAAATTAGTCTTCGAAATAGTTAGATTAAGCTAATACGAGTTCAAAAACGTAATAATTACTTATGACGGGCACTGAATCACTTAGCAATCGAAGCTTTGAATAAAAATAAACAAAACTTTAACTTTGCTTGGTTTTTTCGTGGAGAAGATGAAAGAATTTCCAAATTTTTCTCTTAATTTTAGTTTAACTTAATAAATATACCATGGGAATTTTATAATTTTTACAACCTTCATAATTAACTTTAATTAATCAAGTTTAAGCTTTATTAAACCATCTACTATACATAATACCATTTAATCAACTAGTTGAATTATTCATTTAGCCCTTTAATTTAATTACGAAACTTTGCAACTTTTACAAATTAGTCCTGTTTACTCATTAACCTATCCAAACGATAAAATTTCCTAACCAAAATTTAATATGACTTTATAGTCCTCGTAAATATTAATTGAAAAATATTTATGAAATATTTACGTCAAAATTATGATCTCGAAACTTTAATTTTTGACACCATTAAAAATCGGGCTGTTACAATTGTCTTCCTCGATTTTCATGTGGTAGATTAGTTCTTCAAAGAACATGTCTCATTTCTTATGCTTTAGAAGATTCTAGTAGTTGGTTCTATACAATGGTTTGAGTTTGGACAAATTAGAGATGTACTTGTTAACATTGAGAGACATTGTTTCTACAATAGTAGGTAAATTCGCTTTTAAATTGTTTGAAAATTACTACTGCAAAATGAAATACGCTAACACTGAGAAGTACAAATAATAAGGGAAAAATAAATAAATAAATAAATATTGCGTCGTGACGAACCACTACCTTAGAAGCAATTTCGTCCTGATCGATGTAATTGAAAATGGACGTCGCCCCCCCAAAGTTAAAAAAATGCTTCAAAATTTGTACACCCGAATGAGGAAGATAGAACACAATTGGTATTGCTCTTCTTAAGTTTACGGGAAAGAAGATAAAAAATAAATTGAAAGGTAGTTAGGAAATTTGGCCGAAAAAACCACTCTAGAATCAATTCCCATGAAAGTTTGGAGGGGTCACAGACGGTCCCGTTTAAAACCCAAACTCCTACACATAACTTGCTCTAATGTAATTTTTAGTAGAATAACAAAGAAAGATGAGGGAGCGAGAAGAGTGATAGAGGCTCTGGTTTTTTCTGTGTGTAAAAAACGAGGAATCATATTTATAGGATTCAATAATATAAAAGGAATCATATTTATAGGATTCAATAGTATAAAAGGAATCATATTTATAGGATTCAATAATATAAATAGTACAAAATGTGAAATTTAATTCAATAATATAAATAGTAGACATAAATTCAGAAAAAAGGTTTTTAGGATTTGGGAGAAAGCAAAAGGAAAAACATTTTGGGGGTTTGAGAAAAGTAAAAATTTTGGGGAAAAAATAAAAGGAAAGAAATTAGGGGTTTGGGAAAGTAAAAGTTTTTTGGGAAAAGTAAAAGGGTTTGAGAATGGGTGGGGAGGAGGGAAGTAAAAGGGTTTGACAGTTGGTTTATTAGAATTATTCGAGTTATTCAAATTCAAAAATTTAATTTGATTCATACTTGAAATTCAAAAAAAAAATTGAGTTGATTCGATTAACTTGATTACCTCAATTCGAATAATTCAAATTCAAAATTTTTTAATTTTTTAGTTTTTTCGAAGTAAATCGAATTTCGCTTAGTGAGCCACTTCAAGCTCATGCTCACGCTCACTTTTGGAGCCACATTCTCTTTAGAATGTGCAATTGATTTATATATATTAGATATCATCTAAAGCGACAGTATGTTCTTGATTATTACCAAGCTGATTGTTGCACAACTGGTGTTACATGCTCAGATGCAACACAATGATACCATATAATAATAATTATTATTATTATTTTGATATTAATAAATATTCAAGGTAGATTATAATTGTAAAAGCCCAATTTTGCCTCCCCCAAACAAATAATACAAAAACCAAAAAAAAAAAAACAAACAAATAAAAGTTCATTAACAGTCCAAATTACAAGCCCAATGACCAAATCCATCTGAAAACCCTAAAATAAAAAAAGAAACTCAGCCTAAAGCCCATTATCCTAAACACATTAGAAACCCTAGTTTCCCCTTAGCCCTTTCAGCCGCCGCCTCTGCCCCGTCAGCAATCACGCCTTTTCTGCCACCATTTCACCAAAATGGAAAATCGTGGCTTCTAATCGCCATTGATTGCAATGGATACCTGCAAAAAAAGAGAGAAAAAACAAAAATAAAGACATAGAAGCAGAGAATAGTAGAATAGAAAAACAAAAAATGAAAAAAATAGTAATAAAATGTAGAATATTTCGGTTATAAAAGCCGAAAGGATTCGCGTGTTTTTTGAAAGGTTGGGAAAATTTCTTCCCAGACCCTTCCGCTTTTTTTCCTTTTCTAATTTCATCCTATACTCCTTTTACTTATTTCATTTTTACCCTTTTATTTTATTTTCTTACATTTTGGTCCTTTGACCCACTTCTGACTTAAGGGAATGACATGGGGTTGGGATAATTACCCATTCGACCCTTGTATCTTTAGCATGTTTTGATTTAACCCTTTATTTTTTTAAAATTTATACTTTAAATTTCATTTAGGTTTCAATTTAGTCCTTTGCCTACTTATTTATTTATTATTATTATTTTATTATTTCCGGCACTTTTATGTCATTCACATTTATCCCTTTCAATTATGCATATTTTATTTTTATTTTTATTTATCATGTTTATTTTATTATTAAATATTGTATTATGATTAATATTGTTATGATTATTAGCATTGATCAATATTATTATTATTATCATTATACTTATATTATTAATATTGTACTATCATTACCATTACCATTGCTACTATTATTTTATTCATTGATTATTTATCTAGTAATTCCATTTTTGTTAAGTATTCTATTACGCTTGCACATAATCATACAATATCTAAATAAATTAACGCACATCACATTAATTGTTATATTCGTTTTTACCCGACGCATAGAAAATAATTAGAACTAATACGATGTTCTTTAATTAGAGAATTCAAGAAATCGTGCCCTAACTTACGAGGTACAATTTTCTCTTTGAACTGAGATAATCGAAGATCCTTTTAAAATAAAAACACATAAGATTTAAGTAATAATTAAAACACATAAGTTTTAATTCAGTTAGTGATATTTTTAATTAAATAACATCATGTAAAAAGGGATTGCATTTTAAATTCTCTTCGGATTCTCAATATTTGACGCCAAGACATTAAGTAATCAACTAGGTACCAATTTTGGGCGTTATGAAGGTGCTAATCCTTACTCATACGTGATTGACTCGCGAACCCATTTCCTGGCTTTTGTAGACAAAAAATTATCGTTTTAATAAACCTAACATTTTATTAAAATGACTAAGTTTTGAGGTGATCTAATCACACCTAATTAAAAAGGATTGGTGGCGACTCCATTTTCGTTTTAAAATAAAAAGTTAATTTCCAATAAAGGGTTTTGACAGCTTGGTGACTCCACTGGGGACTAATAAGAGAGTCAAGCCGCAAGTTGATTACTTTTTAGTCTTTTTATCAAAAATTGAGAATTCAGTTTAAATTGACAATCCCTTCCTTGCATTTCATTCTTCATGTTGGTGCTAAATAATGTCTTTGTTATCTCGGGTTACTTAACGATCTAATAAATCTATTTTATTGGTTCAAGAGTTTCTCTTTCTGTTTTCACACATTGCATGGAATAATCGTTCCATTTTATCTTCTTAAGTGGGAGTGAGAAGTTATTCCTTCGTGAGGTCTTCACCTCCGCATAGGATAGTGGACCGTTTTCGGGATACATCCGTACTTATGTCTTCGTGAGGTTTTCACCTCTGCACATACATAGGGAAATGTATTCCCCCGAACTGAACTCTATCTGTATGAGCCTATAATGGGTAAGGATCGAGGAATCTGCTGGTTTAGGTACTTTACTTTAGAACCAAACTACATGTAATAAACCCTGAAAGCCAGCCCCAGGAAGGACAATGTCAAACCTTTAGCAGTCACCTAAATATATACTCTATCCATTATTTTTTGCTTTGTATTCTAGCTTTATATAAAATGTACTGACTTGTTTCGTTTTGTTTTGGCTGTGATTGCATTGCATTTTCATATTAGAAAAATGGTTTTAATTCATGTTCAGTTGATAAATAGAGAGCTTGTCATGGAAAAGGGGTTTTTTGATAAAGTGGAAGACAACGCGGCGGTGTGAATATGGTCTGAGAAAAGGCAATAAGAGAAAGGTGACAGCCTATAAGAGGGGAATGTCAAAGGTATAGACCGCATTATGAGTGAAGCTTTGGCTCGAGTACAAAAAGTGAATGGCCACTTGTAGACCCCAGCCATTCAAATCTTGAAATATGAATCGAAGTTAGATCGATGCCGATAATTAGCTTGGCTTTTTGGAAGGTTAAGGTTTGGAGTGTTAAAGCAATGTTATATATGTATCTGTTTTATGTAAAGAAACTTGTTTTCTAGTAAAGTTATTCTAATAGAATTGAACTAGAATCAGCGCCTTTTTGCATACTTCTTTTCCATTCATTAACACTACATTTCATTACATACAATAAATTTCATGAAATCCAAAAGTGTGTTGAGTTCAGAACTTTAGTACAGAGCCTAATGGATAACAAAGAATTAGAATTCTTTGAAAACATTAAGGATTCGAAAGGGGAAGTTGTTTGTGGCTCCGAAGAAGGAACTGATAAAGGGAACCTATAAAAAATCCGTCATTATATCCCTAAAAGTCTTCTAAACAATTGGACTGTAGGGGAGATCCCTATAGGATTTAGGACTATTTCAGAGTAATGTTCAGAACACACCTGTTGCTCTAAGTCTAGGAGTAATAGAGATCCTTTTATGAAAATGCGCATGTCCACTATTTTTATTTCAATGAAAACAATGCATCTTTGTGTCCTACTTGGAAAATATTCTACTTTATTTTCTCATACTCATACCACACATTTAATCATTCTTAAATTCATTTGTTCCTTAGGTATCCTTTTATTCATATAATAGGTATTCGGATATCAATAATGTGAGCGACGCTGCTGTTAACTCAGAGTATCCTTCTGAGCAGGATATGTGTCTGAAGGAATCTTAGGGTTTTGAAGATGATTGAGATTGTAACTTGTCTCCTGATTTGTTAAGGATGGTAAAACAAGATGATAAAAAGATCCTACCTCACAAAGAGTTAGTGGAAATTGTGAGCTTAGGGGATGAACCAGAAAAGGAAGAGGTGAAAATCGAAACTTGCATCATTGTAAAGACAAAGTGATACCTCGTTGAGTTGCTCCAAGAATTCAAAGACGTCTTCGCATGGTCACATTAGGACATGCCCAATCTAAGTACTAGTATCATGGTACACAGACTTCCCATAAAGGAAGAATGCAAGCTAGTTCAGTAGAAACTTCAAAGGATTATGCAAGATGTACTGTTGAAAATAAAAGAAAAGGTCAAGAAACAAATTGACGCTTGTTCCCTACAAGTGGTTAAATATTCGGAGTGGGTAGCCAATATAGTCCCTGTCCCTAAAAAAGATAGAAAGATGCAAATGTGCATAGACTATAGAGATTTAAACAAGGCCAGCCTGAAGGATAATTTCCCGTTGCCTCACATCGATACCCTAGTGGACAACACGGACAACACGGTAGGTCATTCACTGTTTTCCTTCATGGATGGTTTCTTCGGATACAACTAGATAAAGATGCATCCTGAAGATATAAAGAAGACCACATTCATAACAATGTGGGGAGCATTTTGTTATAAAGTGATGCTATTCGGACTAAAAAATGTGGGAACAACATATCAAAGAGCCATGGTAACTTTCTTTCTTGGTATGATGCACAAAGAAATTGAAGTTTTTTTTGATGATATGCTCGCAAAGTCCCAAATAGAAAAAGAGCATGTGAAAGTCTTGAGTAAACTATTTTTGAGGTTAAAAAAATTCCAGTAAATCTGAATCCAGCAAAATGCACTTTTGGGGCTACGTTGGGTAAATTACTGGGATCTGTAATCAACGAGAAAGGGATCGAGATTGACCAGAATAAAGTCAAGGCTATATAGGAGTTACCACTACTGCATACCCAAAAGAAGGTTTAGGGTTTCTTAGGAAAATTAAATTACATTGCCTGGTTCATTTCACAACTAACTGAGAAGTGTGACCTCGTATTCCGTCTCTTTAAGAAACATGACCTAGGTGTATGGGATGAGGAATGCCAAAAGACCTTCGACAGGGTCAAACATTACTTGTCCAATGCCCTAGTGCTGATGCCACCTAGGCCAGATAAACCACTAATACTGTACTTGGTAGTATTTGAAAATTCTATGGGATGCGTACTTCGCCAACATGATGAGTCAAGGAGGAAAGAAAGGGAAATCTATCACCTTAGTAATAAGTTTACTGAATGCGAGACAAGATATTCGCCAATTGAGAAGCTACGCTGTGCCTTAATTTGGACTACCTAGAGGTTGAGACAATACATGTTGTACCATACAACTTGGCTTATCTCAAAGATGGATTTATTAAAGTATATAATTGAGTCAACCGCGTTGAATGGAAGAATGACTCTAGGGCAAATTCTACTTTTTGAAATTGATATAATCTACTAAAACTAGAATGCAGTAAAGGGGAGTGCAGTAACGGATTTCCTAGCTAGCAAAGCTCTAGAGGATTACGAGCCTTTAAATTTCAATTTCCCAAATGAGGATTTGATGTATGTTGCAACCACTGAAGAAGGTATTCCAAGAGGATATCCCTGAAAATTAAATTTTGACGGCGCTTCAAACGCTATGGGTAACGGAATTGGGGGTATCCCTAGACGGGTAGAATATGAGGCGTGCATCATTGGTATCCATGCAGCTATAAAATGTAGGATCAAAGTATTGGAGGTATATGGGGACTCTGCACTAGTAACCAATCAACTCAAAGGTGAATGGGAGACAAGAGATCCCAAGTTGATTGATTATCAAAAGGTGGTTCTCGCGTTAATTAAGAAGTTTTATGACATCACCTTTTGCTACCTCCTGCGAGATGAAAATTAGATGGCCGATGCCTTGGCTACCTTAGCTTCTATGGTCAAAGTGAACAAACAAGAGGATGTAAAACCTATCCAGATGAGCATTTATGAGTCTCTGACCTATTGCTACAACATCGAGGAAGAAGAAATAGATGATCGCCTTTGGTACCATGACATATTGCGATATGTAAAGAACCGTGAATACCTTGAGCAAGCAACCGAGAATGATAAAAGGACTCTAAGAAGGCTGGCCAATGAGTACATCCTAGATAGGGAGATCCTATACAAAAGAATAAAGGACCAAGTGTTCCTAAGGTGTGTAGATGCTATTGAGGCCAAGAAAATCCTATAAGAAGCCTGTGAGGGTGTTTACAGAACACATGCTAATAGTTTTACAATGGCCAGGCAAATCATGAGATTCAGATATTATTGGTCCACCATAAAAGGGAATTGTACCAATTATGCCAAGAGATGTCATAAATGCCAAATTTATGGAGACAAAATTCATGTGCCTTATTCACCTCTTCATGTTATGACTTCTCTATGGCCTTTCTCTACGTGTGGGCATGGATGTCATTAGGCCGATCTCGCCAAAATCTTCTAATGGGCATCGATTCATCTTTGTGTTCATCGATTACTTCACCAAATGGGTAGAAGCTGCTTCTTATGCCAATGTCACAAAGTCAGCAGTTAGCAAATTCTCGAAGAAAGAGATCATATGCGATATGGAATGGCAGAAAGGATCATATCTGATATTGCATTAAATTTTAACAATAGAACGATAGCGGAGGTTTGTAGTCAATTCAAGATCAAACATCACAACTCGTCACCATATCACCCAAAAATGAATAGTGTAGTGGAGGTAGCAAATAAGAACATTGAGAAGATCATGGGGAAAATGACACAAACATATAAATATTGGCATGAGAAATTACCATTTTCCATTTATGCTTATCAAACGTCTATCAGAACCTTTACCGAGGCAACTCCTTTTTCATTGGTTTATGAAATAGAGGTGGGTTTGCCAATTGAAGTCGATATTCCTTCTCTCCGATTTTTATCAGAGTTGGATTTAAATAAGGTTAAAAGCTATCCGTCATGGTCAGATGTACCAAAAATGAATGATGCAAAGGTTCGCCCCAGAGAATTCCATGTGGGGGACATGGGGCGAACTTGGTGTTGAAAAAGATCCTTCCCATACAAAAGAACTTTAGAGGAAAATAGATGCCGAATTAGGAAGGACCTTATGTGGTAAAAAAAAGCCTTTTCTAGAGGAGTATTTATTTTGACCAAGATGGATGGCAGAGATTTGCCCAAACCTGTGAATTTAGATTCAATAAAGAGGTCTTTCGCCTAAAAAAAAGAGATGCCAAGAAGAAAACCCGTAAAGGGCGTCTTGAGACCAAAGAAGTTTTGAGTTGAAAACTCGAAAAGGGCAGCTCAAATTTTGACCAAAGAATGGGCATGTAATAGTCGCTTCCCCTCAAAGGCAACAAAGAGGAGAAACTTTACATCTTGGGGCATCGACAGAGTACTCTAAGTCTCTCAAACACATATTAGGCTTAGATTGATCCTCAGCAAGTTTGCTCAGAGAAGCTAATATGGCGATATTTAGGGCACTTGGCTTCATTTTTACCCACTGTATGTTTGAGCAATGTTTGCCACTTTGATTAATCTTTTCATTAAGAGCTTTGCCCCCAATAAATTTCAGTCTTGTCCATTGTTACGACCTTGTTCAAGCATTTTTGCATTGAAATAACGATTGATGGACTAACAATATTAAAGTAAAAAGATTTCTGCATATCGCTCTGGAACATTTTTAAATAGTATAGGGACCTGAAACAAGACCACTAGTTAGAACTAACCAAATTTAAGGGTTTGAAATATCTTGGAATGAATAGTCCAAATTGTGATATCATATTTAATGATATGCTAATTCACACCAGCATATTTAAAAAAAAACCTGAAAAAAGGAAAGGAAAAAATAAGATGTCAACTAAGATGAATATGGGCAATGCCAATGTAGAGGATGCTAATGAGGCACTCCGAGCACAAGCTCACATTTACCATTACCTTTGCTACTATTATTTTATTCCTTTATTATTTATTTATAATATTATTGTATTTATACTTATGTAGGAATTCCATTTTTGCTAAGTATTCTATTACACTTGCACATAATCATACAATGTCCAAATTAAATTAATTGCACATCGCATTAAATATTATATTCATTTTTAACCGATGCACAGGAAATAATTAGAACGAAGACGATGTTATTTAATTAGGGAATTCGAGAAATCATGCCCTAACTTACGGGGTACGACTTTCTCCTTGAACCGAGATAATCGAACATCCTTTTAAAATAAAAACACATAAAATTTAAGTAATAATTAAATAATGAGCAATCTTATTTTCGAGGATTCGAGATGTCGTGCCCTAACTTACGGGACATGACCTTTTCGTTTTGGTTACCTCGAGATAAGAAGGCCTTTCACATAAGTTTTAATTAAGTTAGTGATATTTTAATTAAATAACATCATGTAAAAAGGAATCGCATTTTTAAATTCTTTTCAGATTCCCAATATTCGACGCCAAGACATTAAGTAATCAACTAGGTATCAATTTTGGGCGTTATGAGGGTGCTAATCATTCCTCATACGTAACTGACTCCCGAACCCATTTCCTAGGTTTTGTAGATCGAAAATCACCGTTTTAATAAACCTAACATTTTATAAAATTGACTAAGTTTTGAGGTGATCTAATCACACCTAATGAAAAAGGATTGGTAGCGACTCCATTTTCGTTTTAAATAAAAAATCGATTTCCAAAA
This sequence comes from Gossypium raimondii, assembly GCF_025698545.1. Classification (NCBI taxonomy): domain Eukaryota; kingdom Viridiplantae; phylum Streptophyta; class Magnoliopsida; order Malvales; family Malvaceae; genus Gossypium; species Gossypium raimondii. Next base: position 54,050,199 of record NC_068574.1, read on the forward strand.
AAAGGGTTTCAACAATAATATTAGTATAATAAAATAATTTATAGTATCTCATTGTTAATAATATGTTCTAATTTAAATAATTAATAGAAATCATTTATACAATTTAATTTAAATATATAAAATATAAAATTATAAATGAAGTGCAAATTTGTAACTTGATATCCAAGTTGTTTTGAATAAGTGAAACGGTTGAATTTGAATTTCTTTTATCTAGGTTTAAAAATTTTGGGGTAAAAGGAGGGAGGAAAAAGTAGAAAATTTTGAAGAGAAGAGGGGGTAAAATGTTGGAAGGGTAACAGTGGTTGGGAGGTGGGAGTAGTGTGATATTCGTTTTATTAGAATTACTCAAAATTTGAATTCAAAAATTCAGTTCACTTACACTCGAAATTAAAAAAAAATTAGGTTGACTTGATTAATTCGATTTGAATAATTTGAAATTCAATTTTTTCGAGTAGAATCAAATTTTGCTCACCACAATAGCTAAATTGATTTGAAAAATTGTATCTTTATTATTACTTTTCATTTTGAAAATTACTTTTCAAGTTAAAAGCAAATCATGCCCTAAAATAAAAATGAAGAATCCATTTCACAACCAAATAGGCACTACACCAAAACAGAATTTTAGCGGCACTTTTTTAGGCCTTTTGCGGTGCTTTTTAGCACAGCTAAAGCGCTGCAAAAAATGCCACTAATGACAGCGTCGCTAACTTTAGCGGCGTTTCTAGAAATAAACGCCGCTAAAGGTCATGACCTTTAGCGGCGCTTTTCCAAAAACGCCGCTAAAGACCACAACCTTTAGCGGCGCTTCTCCAACAAACGCCACTATAGACCATGACCTTTAACAGGACCCTGACCTTTAACAGGACCCTGACCTTTAGCGGTGCTTTTCCCACAAACGCCGCTAAAGACCCTGACCTTTAGCGGCGCTTTTCCCACAAAGGCCGCTAAAGAACATGACCTTTAGCGGCGCTTTTATCACAAACGCCGCTAAAGAATAAACCTTTAGCGGTGCTTATTGCAAAAACACCGCTAAAAACATAACCTTTAAAAATATATATTTTAATCAAATAATATTTATTTTTATGATAAATATTTTATTTTTAAATTTGAACTTTAAATATACTTTTAAGGATAAAAATATTATTTAAATTAAATTTTCTATGAAAATTTTAACTTTAAAATTAAATATAAAAATTAATGAATTTAGTTTTAGAATTTAAAATAATAAATTAATAATACAATTAAAATCCAAAAGTTAGAACTCAAGTTATCGTAAATATTAAAGTAAAAATAAAATTTAGAATCAAAACTAAAATAAATAATACATATGAGCAACAAACTGACTAGTTGAACAAGCCTATGATTATAGACATTGCAAGGTAATAAAAATACAATGCATTTTCTTAATCAAGTAAATCTTGGTAATAAAAGATATAATACAATTTACATGACTCAATAATTTACAGTTTAATAAAAGATATAATCAAGCAAATATGAAATCCAAATCCGAATAAACGCCTATTTACATCTCTAATCGCCATGCATTACTTCTTTACATGACTCAACAATTTACGGTTTAACGAATCAATTTCTCACCCGCTACACCGCCTTTTTGTTTTTGGAACTGAATGTAACGCAAGGTGCTGGCAAGGAAAGCATCCGCCACACTATCGTGGTTTGTGGAATCACTTTGCATCTCAAGTATTAATTAATTCTATCACCCTTGGATTGCGAATCGGTGAATTGCTTATTGTTAGAGGACCCCGCAACCTCTCTCGCAAATTTTTCAGTTTCTTATTGTTAGAATGAATTTAATGTTTACATGAAAAAATCTAAACCAAAGGACAAGTTCTGAGGCCAGACCTCTCCCCGTCCTTTATGCCATCCTGATCGTCAACCCAAAATAGATAGGAAAATGCATAAACAGCTCTGCACTGATCAGCCTTCTTCAATAGCCGAGCTGAATACTGACCAAGGTAACACATATTTAAGTTTTGTATAAACAGTTCAATGAAGTACAATGAAGTACAATGAAGTACAATGAATCAGAGAAGAGGAAGCAATATTACTCCTGTGGCTTTGTGTGTCAAAGTATCTCTGTTCTCAACACCAAATACATTCATCCTCTGGAATGTCCCAAATACATTCATGTGTGAAATATTTTTAATGAGAGGTAATTTATTACTTAGATAACCCAATAAGATAATTACATGTGAAGAGTAATGAAATAAATAAATAATACATTAAATTTTAAAAATAACTCTTAATTTAAAGAAAATAAACGTAATTATCGAACAAAAATTAACTCAAGAGAAAAACTTCTCAACAAACAAATTTATAATATTATGAGGGCTAATCCATTAAGTAATTAATATTATTATATATAGAATATATGGAATTCATTAATATTATGATATACTGAAATATAAAATTTATAATAAAATTTTAATTGATGGCTCGATGCCAAATTATTATTATTTTGATATTATCAAATATTCAAACCGGTATAAACATAATAAATTAATTCATGGTAGTAAATTTTAAATGCTTTTAAATAATTAATATAAATTATTTGTAAAATTAAATTTGAACATATAAATTGATTAAATTTGTTATTAATTATTGTACTTTGTAAAATTTAATTTATTTTGTCTACTAATATTTAAATATATCAAATGGTTTAGATTAAACATTTTTAAATATAAAAGCATTAATTGATTATATAATTTTTATCATTTAACAAATCTCAAGTAAACCTTAAGTCCTAAACCAGTTAATATATATAAAGTTTATCTATTAAGCTCTTAAATAATTTAAACTATAATCATAATTTTAATATATTAAAATTAATATTATCTCTTTTACAATTATATAAGAAATTATTTAATATATAAATTAAAAAACACTAATTAATGTAAACCCTAAACCCCTAACCCCTATCCCCTAAATCCTAAATCGTAAAACATAAACCGTAAACCCTTAACCTCTAACCCCTAACCCTTAAACCCCAACCCTTATAACTGTCCTCTATAAGTTTTGTGACCGCATTTAGTATAGTTCCTTAATCTTAAAGATATTTCAAAAGATTCAAACTCCTAGTTGTAACGGTACTCCTAGTTTCTTCAACTCCAAAAGATTCAAACTCCTCATCCACATCAACAGATGCCGCAATGCAGGTGATTTTTTCTTTTGGAACCTTGAATCCATCATCAACTTTAGGATTTCCTTGCTTCTCCCTCGCACCAATGTCCAAACCTAATAACTTAAAAAATTCAATCAACAAATGTAAGGCTAATTGGAGGCGAAATACCTAAAAGAAACATTCAAGCAAGCGATAATGGTATCCATAGGAAGAAGAAAATAGTAAGGTGTTACAAATAATTTAAAATGGAAAAGTGCCAAGCAAAACCATGGGTCATATTCAGTTTCTGAAACAACAGAACAAACAAGTTATGAAACTTTTTCAAATGAACACCTAAAATTCCAATCAATCCTAACGAATAATAAATTCACATACCTACCATTTTTTAAAAAAATTCACATAATTATTATAAAGTTAAAGAAACCAAATTATACTAAATTAAAATCAAATGATAACAGAGGGACTAAAACCATAATCAGACCATAATAAAAATCAATGATTCTTGCCTGAAATGATGAAAATATCCAGAGTTAAACACATTTCTATCAAGCAACAAAAATCCCTAAACCAAAAACCAACAACAAAATATCCAGAAACACTAGGATCTAAACCACCAACAAAAATCAGTAAAAACCTTAAAATAGTAACCCCTATACCTTAAACTATAAACCATATACCCTAAACCAAAAACCAAAAACCTTAAACTATAGTGATAAATCTCTTTTACGATTATATAAGAAATTATTTAATATGTAAATTAAAAAACACTCAGTAATGTACCCAAAAAACTTTTAAAAAACCCAAAAAATTATTTAATATGATAAATTTGAGCATTAGCGGCGCTTTTCGATAAACGTCGCTAAAAGTGACGCTTCTTAAAAAATGCCGCTAAAGCCCCGAGCATTAGCGGCGCTTCTTCAAAAACGCCACTAAAGCCCCGACCATTAGCGGCGCTTCTTCAAAAACGTCGCTAAAGCCCCGAGCATTAGCGGCGGTTCTTCAAAAATGCCGCTAAAGCCCTGAGCATTAGCAGCGCTGCTTCAAAAACGCCAGTAAAGCCCCGAGCATTAGCGGCGCTTCTTCAAAAACGCCGCTAAAGCCCCGAGCATTAGCGGCGCTTCTTCAAAAACGCCGCTAAAGCCCCGAGCATTAGCGGCGCTTCTTCAATTAGAAATTAGTTACTAGAGTATCTACACATATTTGACCATAACCAAATTAGATCACTTTTAATTTAGGCTAACCTATTATGATAGTAAATAATAATATGTAATTACCGCTATTATATATGTGGTGTCTATATTTTTCAACATATTTCTTAAAAAACCTAAAAAAGGAAAGGAAAGAATAAGATGTCAACTAAGATGAATATTAGATGTAATTAAAATTGTGAAAACGTAATTAAAGCTTAACTAAAATGTTTGTGTTCAAGCTCTTAAAATGTGAAAAGTAATTTAATCTGCGATATCAATTATGATTCATTGACTCTTTACTGACTTTTTCCACAATAAAAATTCAAAGTTCAAGGTACTTTAATTGAAAGGTTTTCTCACATATTTATTTGTATCCAACTTCTGACTATAATTTTTACATATAAAATTTACATAAATAATTGTTCTATATTTCTTTAACTGTGAAAACAACTTTTTTAAGAAAAAATTAAGTAAAATAAATTTTAAGTATATTATTTTTCAAAATTAAAATATTTATAATTTCGATTATAATTTCGATTTATGATGAAGACGTATTTGAGGACCAAATTGATAGAATTTATAAATATAAATAATTAAAGCTATTAAATTATTAAGAATTAGGACCAAATTGATAGAATGGTTAAATGTATAAGACTAAATGTGTTAATATACCAATTAAAAATGTCACCACATCATTTTTGTTAATGATTTAATAGAGGATGATCAAAATAGAATCGAAAGAAAACGTTAGTGATGAAATTAAAAATTTTATAATTTAATGACTAAAACAAAATACGCAAATAATTGAATAATAATATAATTTATCCTAAATTTAACGAATTCATGCTTTTTAATTAAATTACATCTCATATACATTTTATTCTTACTATTTATATAGAAAATAGAATACAAATCCAAGTTCCCAAAGTATTATAATGATAAGAAAAAGCTATGGGTACACAAAACCGTAGACATTGACTAATATAATTATGGCCGATGTCATGGGGAGCATATTACTGAGCTACTTCAAGCTCATGCTCACTTTTGGAACCACATTCTCTTTAAAATGTGTGATTGATAATAACATGTTCATGATTATTACCGAGCTGATTGTTGCACAACCGGTGCCCAACCCTACAAAAGGATGTAACATGCTCTGATGCAACACAATGATACCATATTATTATTATTTTGATATTAATCAATATACAACTTAGATTATAATATTACTATAATAGAATAATTCATAGTATCTCATTGTTAATAATATGATATAATTTAAATAATTAATAGAAATTATTTATAAATTTAATTTAAATATAAATGAAGTGTAAATTTATAATTTGATATCCATATTGGATTTTGAATAAGTCAAAGGATAGAAGTTTGAATTTTTTTTTTGTTATATAGGTTTAAAAATTTAAGGGTTCGATCAAATCGAATGAAAAAAATTCGAGTTAATCGAGTTAACAAATCCTATTTTATCATCCAAAGCCGATTTGAAAATTTTTCGAATCGAGTCAAGTGAGATGGAATTTGAATTGAATCAAATATATTTGTTCAATTTTAATTAAAAAAATGACTTTGGGTTAGATATTTTCCAACTCATGGGTTCTTTCTTATTCCTTTATAATGTTTGGCAATACAAGCAATGTTCTAAATTGGCTCACCTAAGTCAAAATGCTAGCGATTAATTTTGTTTTTGAACTTCACCATCTACTTGCTCGACCTGACAAGATCGAAAATGTTCTTTCATTGATCAAAATCAATTTTTTTCAAAATCAGATCAGAGTAGTTAATTGGATCGAGAATCAGTTCATAGATAAGTGTTGAATCAATTAACTAGTAAACCAATACAAATCAATTAAACCGAACCAAAAAAATTGTTGAACCAATTGATGTAATTTCATTTATTTTAAATATTTTATGAATTTATAATATTTTTTAAATATAAAAAATTCTTTTTGCTACATGATTGCTTTATATTATAAAATAATGTAGAGTTAGGTGGATGTCACTAACTCTTTGACTTGGACCAAATCTCTCTCACTCATGTATTAAATGTGTAAATAGAATAAGAAGGAACTGCAAAAAAGAGTCCACCCCATCAATTATTCTTCATTTATCTTGAATTGAATGAATCAATATAATACGAGACAAAGGATTGGTATCTGTATATTGCTTGTCAAATTTTAATTGTGTTTCCATAGGATTCTTAGAAGAATATTATTTTTTATATCTACAATAATTTTTTTTATAGGATGTAATTATATATGTTATTTTTGACACAATGTCTAGAACTATTCATAGCCTCTCCTCAACCCATAAATAGGAGGATAATATGTTTTAGCGCACTCGAACCTACGTCCTCCTACATTGGCAACAATGCCCATACTAATCAAGCTAAGACTCAATCAACTTTTCTTTATTTTTTAATAAATATAAACAGGAGTTTATAATTATTATATATATAATGTTATTGAATTAAACCTTATTAAATGTTTTAAAAAAATGAATTTACTTTTTATTGATATCATTCGATAATATTAAATGAGTAAACTACATCAAATTACCGAATTTTAGTAATTTTTATTCAAATCATTGACAATAAAAAATTTAAAATATAGCACTGTCATTTGTGAATTAATCCTTATTAAATGTTTTTTTGGTTAAAATTAATTATAAGAAAAGGAAATGAATGACTAACATAAAATTGATCAATGAATGTTTAAAAACATTGTTGTTAGCCAAATTAATGAACAAAATGAAAAACTGCTATATTTGATATTTCTTTTTACTTTTAGTGATCAAAATGAAAAATTTTAAAAATTAGATAATTAATTAATGTAGTTTATCATATATAAATAAAATACTATTGATTTTTGCATGGAAAATAAAATATCTAACCCATGAGGGAAAAATAAATTGATATGACCAAAATATCATATTTGTTCGAATTTTACATAAATGACATATTTAATTATATAAATAAATTTAACCGTTTGAATTGTTAAATTATTAATTATATATAAAATAATATAAAACTATTTTAATTTTATAGAATCTTTCTTGCCCATACCATGGAGAAATGAAAATGTTATTGGTAGAAAAAGACTGCTAACGAAATTGACGGATTGATATTTTGTAAAACTTATTCAATTTCGTTTTTTTTGTATTAGATTGGTTTTGTACCATGTTTTTTAATTTTTTAAAAAATCCTATTATTTATACACAACATTACGTTTACATGGATCGATTATTTAACTAGTAGACAAAGTACAAGATTATTTAATTACATAAACAATATAATGGTTTTGTCTTTTAACTTAATGGGTAACCAATTATGAATATAACGTAGTTTTGCCTTATAACTTAATAGTTTTGGCTTTTACCTTTAAAAAGGTAAAATTTATCAAAACGACGTAGTTTTGACTTTTCTTATTTGGAGTTTTGGATAACTTGAATTGTGAAATTCATATTCGAGTTAAACCGAAAAATTTGATTTTTTATTCAAATTTATCCGAATAACTCAATTAACTTAAATAACTCGAACTATTTAATTCAAAATTTAAATTTTTATCGAAATTTTTGAATTAGATTATATTTACCCCTATCCAGAGCAACTTCTTTTAAAAATGAAAACATATACTGTTAATAATCTTTTCTAAAAACTCATAAACTTGATTCACGTAATATATATATCAGCAAAATTATCCTTTTTCATATGTCCCATGCCATTTTGAGGCCACCAAAAAAGACTTACCCATCAAAAAAAATAAATTGAGTAAGAGACCGGCTCCCATATACATACGGGACCATTGTCCGATCAAACAGGAGTATCATAGGCTATTTCTTAAAAAAAAAAAAAAGAGTATTATAGCCTATAAATATCATATGTAATGATATGCCAATTCACACTAGCATATATATATTTTAAAAAAGTATCATAAGAAGAATATGGGCAATGCCAATGTGGAGGATGCTAATGAGGCATTCCAAGCACAAGCTCACATTTGGAGCCATGCTTTCAACTTTGTAAGCTTCATGTCTCTAAAATGTGCACTTGATTTAGGTATCCTAGAAATCATTCAAAATCATGGCAAGCCCATGACTATTACCGAGCTAGTTGTTGCGCTACCGATGCTTAACCCTACTAAAGCATGTGACATCTATCGGATCATGCGCATTCTAGTTCACTCGGGCATCTTTGCACGCCAAAAGCTATACAATGATGCTCAAGAAGAAGGATATGTTCTCACCAACTCTTCTCGTATTTTGCTCAAGGATAATCCCTTTTGCATAACACCTACTTTAAACGGTATGATGGATCCCGTTATAACAAAGCCTTGGAGTTTTCTAAGCACCTGGTTCCAAAATGATGATCACACTCCATTTGCTACCACATATGGGGAGACATTGTGGGACTATTTTGCCCATGATCCACACAGCTAAAAGATTTGATAAATGATGGCTTAGCTAGTGATTCTCAATTGGTTACCAATGTTCTTGTCGACAAGTAAAGAGGCGTTTGAGGGATTGAACTTCCTTGTAGATGTTGGGGGTCACACAGGAACTACGGCCAAGGCCATTGCTGATACATTTCCGCACATGGAGTGCACTGTGTTTGATCTTCCAAATATCGTTGCTGGCCTGCAAGGCAGTAAGAACTTGAAATATGTTGGAGGCAACATGTTTGAGGCATTTCCAACTGGAGACGCAATTTTATTAAAGGTTAAGTTTTCCTAAATTTATTCTCATTATTTTTATGGTATTTTTACTTTTATAATAATGCACAAAAATTCCATTTATGTTTTTGAGCTAATTATGAATGATAATTGAACAGAAAGTGTTGCACGATTGGGATGATGAAGGATGCTTGAAAATTTTGAAGCAATGTAAAGAGGCCATTTCAAGCCAAGATAAGGTAGGAAGAAAGTTGATCATAATTGACATGGTTGTGAGGGAGAATGAGAAAGTGAATGATGAAGCCTCAAACTTAACTAAAACACAACTCTTTTTCGACATGTTGATGTTGGTGTTGGTGGCTGGAAAGGAGAGGCAGCAAGAAGAATCACTACACCAAAATAGGTCTTTAGTGGCGTTTTTTTAGGCCTTTAGCGGCGCTTTTTAACGCCACTAAAGGTATTTGTGGTGCTTCCATAAGCGCCGCAAAAAAGGCCGCTAACGAAAAAGTCGCAAACTTTTGCAGCGTTTACAAACAAAAACGCCGCTAAAGACCATGTTCTTTAGCGGCGCTTAGAAAAAAACGCCGCTAAAGATCATGTTCTTTAGCGGCGCTTAGAAAAAAACGCCTCTAAAGACCATGTTCTTTAGCGGCGCTTAGAAGAAAAAGCCGCTAAAGATCATGTTCTTCAGTGGCGCTTAAAAAAAAAAACGCCTCTAAAGACCATGTTCTTTAGCGGCGCTTTTATACAAAAACGCCACTATTTTTGGGAATTTTTTTATATTTAATTTTTCATTTTTTCAGCCCTCCTGTAGCAACAAATCAAAAGCAACCAGATTTACACCAGCCAAAAGCAATAAATTTATATAATATTTCAAATTAAACGAATAAAATAATATTAATATCAATAAATAAAAGTGAATTCATAGTATTTTTGCAAAATGTTAAATGTTAAAATGATAAAAATATTTATGTCATACACTATGAAGGCGGAAGTTATGATGAAACATCTTCATCACATCTCAAGTCATTCTTTGGAGTTCGTCAGTACTTTTTGGTGCTCTCTGCTTCCTCGCTTCGCCTCTGCTTTAAGTTGTAGCCGAGTTCTTCATATTTCCTTTGAACCTCAATCAGTAGTCGCTTGCATCTCACCATCTAGGCTTTCAACCTCTCGAACTTCACTTGAGCCCGACTCAAGCCATGTATTGGTGGGAGTGGATCCAAAATATTGGGTTGGGCTAACAAAAGATCCTTGAAATCGAACTCGACCATACCTTTCGGGACCCAAAACTTCAAGAATAATCGGTTATCAATGTCTTCAAGATGAACAGAACTATCACTAGAAGCAATCGCTTCAGATCGCTTTTTATCCTTTAGTTTTCCTAATAAATAAATCACATAGTTAGGAACATAATATTATATATTAAAAACATATGCAACATAACAATAGTCGCATTACAAGCAATGAATTAAACCATTAGAAAATAAACACTAAAAATAACAAAAACAAGTCAAATCATATTAAGTAAACGTACCATTATTTCACCGACTTGAGTCATGGAGATTCATCTTTCTTCCTATGTAATTTCAAAAGTTGAAGGCGTCCAACTTTTTGACCGCATTTACGATTCCTACAATATGGTAGTATAAATATTATTTAGCGAAAGTTATACATATTCGACAATATTAAAAAATTAAAATACCTCCGCAGCCTACACATGCAAAACTTCTCGACCCTTTGTGTGGGTGAATTTTTGTTTCACTCTTTGCTTTTTCCAACTTGTTCACGATCCTACGATATGACATTTTAGTACGTAAATAGAAAATACTATAAACCAAAATAATTACAATAGTTTGAAGTCGTCATACCTCGCCTTTCTTGAATGCCAAAATCTAACCGCATCTTCCCATTGGTACCTCAACATACCCGGCGGGACATTTTGCAATTTCTCATCGAGGGTTGTTTTTGTTTTATAATAATTTTTCTTCAAAGTACTTTTATTGTCTCTCCATCTTTTTCCCAATGCCTTCTTTACGTAAGCATCCGAGACCTCTAAAGCAAACCTCGCCTACAAAAAACAAAAAACACAAGTTAATAAAGTAAATATAAATGAAACTATTTCCCAAGCATTACAAATGACATTAACATTTTGTTACCTTAATATTATCGAGGGCTTGGTTTTTGTTGCTATCGGGCATTTGACGCCATGACTCGTAGTTGATAGGCAACATATTCGCATTTCGTGCTAAAATGCCCATGTATCCTACTAAAAGTCGAGCTTCTGATCCAACAGGCTGACCAAAACTATTTCTGCATACCTTGACACGCTCGACTGGATCTAACTCGTATAACTCTCTAAGTAGCATACGTCCTCGACCTCTGCACGTCCCACCATTTTCAGCTACAAATGGTATATTATAATATAAGAATTTGAAAAATAAATCAACTATAACAGAAACACGCATGTAAATTAAATGTAAAATTACTTTGAACTTCAGAGGATCCTCATTGTAATCGGAACATTCAAGATCCAATTGCTGTCTCATTGCTCAAGATTATTTGTTTTCATCGAGTTAGGATCATTTTGAACAATGCTTCCCTTAGAATTTTTCTTCTAGGCATTTTATCGCAATACACATAAAATAGTTGACAACTTAATAACTAATTACAACAATATCAAGACATATAAAAACAGTTGAAATATATAATAAGACCAAGATTTAAATTATGATATTACATATAATTAAACAATCGTAAAATCTTACTACATCATTATTCGTAAATATCTTCATCGGTATCCTGACGAACCCATTGAAATTGTGCACTAGTACTAGGGATATTGTCATGTAAGTTTTGTTCTGGAAAGGGCAAAGTTTCTGATCTGTCGTCGATGTTATCTCTATTTCCACTGCCCATGTCAAACAAGTCTCTAGGGATGTTACGGAGTACAACGTACCAACCCTCATCAGTTGGATCTTTTGAGTAAAAGACTTGTTTGACTTGAGATGAGAATACATACGGCTCATCTATCAGTTGTTGTCCTGTGTGAATCAATCGGTCAAAGTTCACCATTGTAAAACCAAATTGATCTTGCTTAATTCCACGAGCTGTATTAACATTGGCCCAATCACCTCGAAATAAGACAACTTTCCATTTGCCATAGTAATCCAACTCAATTATGTCAGTAAGATGTCCGAAATATTCCACATTTCCCTCGACAGGATTATTGTCCCTAGCACTAGCATAACTTGTAATTGCAGAATTGACAACTATTCCACAATTTTGCGTTCTCCTCAACCTCTCGCGATATTTTGTATGAAATCTGAATCCGTTGATGAGGAACGCACTATATCTTTTAACCACTCGATTTGGACCTTGGGAGAGCAATTTAACTTCGTCATTTACGCTCTTCCCACTCAAAACCTATTGAACGGAAAGTAAACTGAGTAATTAAAAATGTTATGAGAAAACATTATTATTTGTAAGCGGAAGCTCCAACTGCATACCGTTTGGCTTAACCATTCATAAAAAGATTCTGTAAACATCTTATTGATATCTCGATGTTGTGTTCTTCGGGAGCGCGAACGAGATCTCAATATTTGTTTGTATTCACTATGTTAAGAAAATGTTCACCTTGTTAGAAGATAAACAGTTATTAGTTTGATAAATATTTATCAAATTTGTAGAACTTACTTCCGTAAAGGATCTAATGATTCGTGGTGAAACAGAACATATCGATGTGCTTGTACCCACGATAAATGATCTAATTCTGTAATTTCAACTTTGCCGATTGGTTCTCCAAAACTTTGGAACAAATAAGTATCGGCTAAGTTATGGTCCATGAGTCCAGCATTCCTATTTGGTCTGTTTAACCTTGTTTTAACATCTTCCAAATATCTTGAGCAGAAGGTCATACATTCCTCTGCCAAGTAGCCTTCAGCAATCGATCCTTCTGGATATCGCTTGTTACGGTAGTAAGACTTTAATTTGGATAGGAACCTAAACATAGTATACAACATTTCTTAATTATTGAAACTAAAGGCATAGAGGTGAATGAAGGAAAATTTTAAAAATTTTAATTAACACCTTTCTATGGGATACATCCATCGATAGAAAACAGGTCCGCCAAGAATTGCTTCGTGCGGGAGATGGATTATCAAGTGAACCATAATGGTGAAGAAGGAAGGTGGGAAGATTTTCTCCATGTTGCATAAAGTCAAAGCAGCTCGATCCTGTACCTTCTGAAGTTCTTGAACATCCAAAACTTTGCCACAAATGGCTTTCATTATGTGGATAGTTCAATTATACAAGACGCCACCTTCTTGGACATACAACATCATAGAGCCATTGGCAGTAAATCTTGCATCAAGATGTGATAGTCATGTGATTTTAGCGAATATAATCTTCGATCTTTAACACTAACACATCGAGATATATTTGATGCATACGCATCTGGAACCTTTATATCCTTCAAAACCGTGCAAAACACTTCTTTTTTCGTCTTTGACATTGAAAAAATAGAAGGCGGCAACCGATATTTCCCATTCGGGAGTGGATTGGGATGAAGATCAGGTCGGATTCTCATTTGGACTAAATCAAGTCGACTCTGAAGATTGTCTTTTGATTTTCCGTCGACGTTCAAAATTGTACCCACAATGTTCTCGCAGACATTTTTCTCAATGTGCATAACATCAAGATTGTGTCGTAAAAGGTGAACCTCCCAATAAGGCAACTCAAAAAAAATACTTCTTTTTTTCCACAAGTCCGCCTCATTGAGATCGTCCTCTTCGTCGGAGCTTTCATCAGCTTCATCATTTGATCTTCTGTTTCTCTGTGTGTTTGGCGGTTGATTCATCTTCCCATAAATGAAATTCATATCTTCCAACATGAACAAGATTTGAGCCACGGTGCAGGAAGGAGCTTCTCGAACTCTTCAAAGGTCAAATCTGAACTCAAATCTAAATCTATGATTTTTCGGTAACCACCGACGATGCCCCATGTAAGAAAACTTCTTCCCATTGTACAACCATTGCGAACATGTTTGTGCAGCACAACAAGGACAAACATAACGACCCTTGGTACTCCAACCAGATAAATTGGCATAAGTGGGAAAGTCATTAATGGTCCACATCAAAGCCGCACGTAAATTAAAGTTCTCCTTTCTCACCACATCATATGTCTCGACACCAGCCCATAATTGTTATAACTCTTCAATAAGTGGCTGTAAATAAATGTCGATATCATTCCCGGGCCCTTTCTCACCAGGGATAATCATAGATAAGATAAGATAAGGGAAGATTGCTTCATGCAAATCCACGGAGGCAGATTATAAGGAACAAGCACTACTGGCCAAGTACTGTACGTAGTGCTCATGATCTTGAAAGGATTAAATCCATCAGATGCTAGCCCAAGCCTCACACTCCTAGGATCGCTTGCAAAGTCTGGAAATTTATTGTCAAATGATTTCCAAGCTAAAGAATCTACCGGATGCCTTAGTAATCCATCATCGGTTCGTCCATCATGGTGCCACGTCATTGACTCCGCTGTCTTGGACGACATGAATAGCCTTTGAAGCCTTGGTATCAGGGGAAAATACCGCAAAATCTTGACTGGCTTCTTTCTCGACTGTGCACCATTTTCATCGTCCTTCCCATCTTCTGTGTTTCTACTAATCCAACGGGATTGGCCGCATACATGAAAACACTGTTGGTCATTTCTCTCGCCCCAATACAACATACAGTCATTTTGGCAACTATGGATTTTGTTGTACCCAAGGCCTAAATCTTTTATCATTTTCTTCATATCTTTGCATGACTGAGGGATTTTTGCAAACGGAAACATTTCTCGTAAAAACTCTAACAGCATTGTCAACGAGTTTCCGGTCCACCCTCCCAAACATTTTAACTGAAAAAGACGAACAGAGAAAGACATTTTTGAAAATTTTGATCCCTCATACAGTTCTTCGTTCATGTCATTAAGTAGCGCGTAGAACTTCGCCGCTTCTTCATTCGGCTCTTCATGAGGTACACTACTTCCCGGTTCGGTAAAAGAATTTCTCCCAATATTACAATCATCGGAAGCCACAAAGTCCGTTAGGAACGATTGGACACCATGATTGTGCATATTAAATGCATCTCGCAACATACCTTCCATGTCATCCCCTCTATCAGACTGATGGTAAGCAGTACCATAATAAGATACATCCATTCTTGAAGAGGAAGTACTAGGCAGGCATTCTCCATGAAATAACCATTGTTTATAACCCTGAATAAACCCATCAACAATTAGATGCTCGTATACAACCTCACGATAATGCCAGTTTATGTTGACACACTTCTTACAGGGGCAAAGAATCATGTTCTCTTGGCTTGCATATTGAAATGCAAAATTTAGAAAATACTGTACTCCATTTCGATAATCGTTGCTAACCCTTGACAAATTCATCCAAGACCGGTCCATTTCTTAATTCTTGAAGTCTGACGTTGACAAGAATTTGCACGGGTAAGTTACTTAATTTATGTAAGTTATGTAAGTTATTTAATTTATGTAGGTTATGTAAGTTATGTAACCCATTGAAATTTATGTAGGTTATGTAAGTTATGTAAGTTATTTAATTTATGCAAGTTTATGTAAGTTATGTAAGTTACTTAATTTATGTAAGTTATGTAAGTTATTTAATTTATGTAGGTTATGTAAGTTATGTAAGTTATTTAATTTATGCAAGTTTTTGTAAGTTATTTAATTTATGCAAGTTTATGTAAATTATTTAATTTACTTTACGTAAGTTATATATTACGAATCTTAAAGTTATTATTATGAAGAGTACTTTACCTAAATATTACTTACCCTAATAGAGCTAGTCTTAGAATCATACTAAAAAATCATCATATGTTAATTCTTTGTTACCCTAAAAAATTATGTTAAAAGTTTTTATTTTGTATATTATATAATTTACATTATAATATAAATATTAAGCTAAATTTTTATATTTAAATTTTCAATAAAAATATAATGATAATAATAAAATGTATATACATACAATTACTAAATATCAAATATATATTTATAAAAATAAGAACAAAATTTGAAACCCATGATTCGATTCGAATAAATACATTTAAATATCTATATATAATATTAATAATATCTTAGTTCTACCACTAATCTTAACATCAATTCCAATATTTATAATTATGGGCAGTAAACTCCACACTCACCTTTCAAGTGACTTTTCTGAGAAAATCTAAACTATTTTTTTAATCGAAAATACAGAAATTCAAATTTCTGAATATCACAAATCAATTAAAGTAAGCTCGAATTTCACAAACCTTTTATTTCCCCAGAAACCATAGAGTTCACAAGCTTAGTTTATTTTCTAATCGCTACTTCTGAAAGTAGAGATTACATTTGAGACCAGAAAATGAAAGTTCAAAGTCCAACCAGCAGCTTATGATTTGGTCCAAAACTAGACCTAAGTAACTTACATAAATTAAATTGTTAATTAATATATGTAACCTAAACTATACTAGTTATTATTAACATGTAAAGTAACTTACATTACCGAAGAATTGGTAACATATATTTCCTGCAAATGTCTCAACTCTCGACTAACTAACAAACAGTTTATATAAAATTGACAATTTTAAGATCAGGAAGACTGTTGGCATACAGGAAGCCAAACAAGGATAATCTATCTATATATGTAAGATCAGATGTGTTGGAGGAAGAATAAGATCCACCCAATTTGAATATATAATACTCATAAAATAGAGAAGCAGCTAACTAAAACAAAGTGTCAATGGCACATGGGATTATGTTAGGAGTTGGCATTCAATTATTTAATGGGGGGTGTGGTTTCAAATGGTCAACAAGGAGGCCACTTTGTTGCCTCTGCACTGGACGACATTTCAACATTCATTTGCCATTGTCAAACTCAAGCTTTTTTATTTAAAAGGTCAAACTCAAACTCAAGCCATTTCAACATACAGATTCAAAATAACTTCAAAATTGCTGCAGTACATTGTTGAAATAGTTGAATCGAAACCCTAAACCCCAAATAGCTATGACTGAAACAAAACCCTAAAAATTCCACGACAAATACCAAAAACGCCTTACCTATTTAATCGACAAATCTCGCAGCTTTGCCCACCTTGTTTGAAGATCGACTCCAATGCCACTAAATCCTTCGAATTTTTCTTTGAAATTTTCTTCCCTTTCGATAGTTCTTTCTCTGCTAAACTCTCTTTAATTTCCCTCTTTCTGAATTTGGAGGACGACACCAGAGAATTAAGTCAATGTCCTCCTAAGAAACGGCGCCGTTTAACGTAATTTTAAGTCAGAGTTGTGGCGTTTTAGTTAAAAACGCCACTAAAATTTCAAGTCATTAATGGAAACGGCGCCGTTTTATAAAAATACAAGAAAACCTGGTGTTTTCCCAAACACGCCACAATCAATATATTATCGAATCGGCGTCGTTTTCACAAAATTTTATACATATTTGCGACGTTTTTAATAAAACGCCACTAAAAGATTCCATCCTTCAACTAAAACAGCGTCGTTTTCGCAGAGTACTTCATATCTTTACGGCGCTTTAAGGAAAAATGCCACAAGATAAATTTATCCCCTCAGTCGAAACGACGACGTATCGGTAAATGCAATAAATATTTGTGGCGCTTTTTATAAAAACGCCGGTAATGTCAAACTTTTTACGGTGTTTAATTGGAAATGCCACTAAAATTTCAAGTACAGAAAGAAATGGCGCCGTTTA
This sequence comes from Gossypium raimondii, assembly GCF_025698545.1. Lineage (NCBI taxonomy): Eukaryota > Viridiplantae > Streptophyta > Magnoliopsida > Malvales > Malvaceae > Gossypium > Gossypium raimondii. The sequence goes on from NC_068574.1 coordinate 54,067,983, forward strand.
AAGTAATTTTAAGTCAGAGTTGCGGCGTTTTAGTTAAAAACGCCACTAAAATTTCAAGTCATTAATGGAAACGGCGCCGTTTTATAAAAATACAAGAAAACCTGGCGTTTTCCCAAACACGCCACAATCAATATATTATCGAACCAGCGTTGTTTTCACAAAATTTTATACATATTTGCGGCGTTTTTAATAAAACGCCACTAAAAGATTCTATCCTTCAACTAAAACAGCGTCGTTTTCGCAGAGTACTTCATATCTTTACGGCGCTTTAAGGAAAAACGCCACAAGATAAATTTATCCCCTCAGTCGAAACGACGATGTATCGGTAAATGCAATAAATATTTGTGGCGCTTTTTATAAAAACGCCGGTAATGTCAAACTTTTTGCGGCGTTTAATTGGAAACGCCACTAAAATTTCAAGTACGTAAAGAAAGCGCGCTGCTTTTATAAAAATATAAGGAAACGTTCTGGTGTTTTCCCAAAAACGCCACAATTAATATATTATCAAACCGACGCCGTTTTCATTAAATTTTATACATCCCTGCGGCGTTTATAATAAAATGCCACTAAAATATTCCATCCTTCAACTTAAACGGCGCCGTTTTGGCAAAGTTTAAAAGTTATTTACAGTGCTTTTCGGTAAAACGCCACAACTAAAACTTATTCCCTAATCCAAAACGACGCCGTATCGGTAAATGCAATAAATTTTTGTGGCGTTTTTTAGCAAAACGCCGCTAAAGCTTACATTATTTATTTATTTATTTTTTGTATCATTCATTTAAATAATTAATTACCTATCTATTTAAACAATTAATTACCTACAAATTAATTTAAATAATTAATTACCTATTTATTTATTTGTTTATTTATTTTTCTTCCTATATATACAAATTAAATAATTAATTAACTATATATATATTATATGATCCGTATAAAAATATCAAATGGTACTTAGGAATAAATGTTTTAAATATACAAGTATTAATTAATTGTTTCATTTAACAAATCTCAATTTATAAACCTTAAACCTTAAATTAACCAATCAATCTACATGCATAAACCGATCACTATCTATTATATATCTTGTAAATAATATAAACTATACTCAAAATTTCAATATACTAAATTTATTATTATCTATTTTACAAATATATAAGAACATATTTACCATAAAAAGTAATCAAACTAATTAATCTAAACTTAAACCCTAACATGACCTTTGAAACCCTAAACCCTAAACCCCAAATCTATTACCCCTAAACCCTAAACCTCAAATCCATTACCCCTAAACCCGATCCTGAATCCCTAACCCTTAACCCCTAAACCTTATTTAATATATAATTAAAACACACTAATTAATCTAAACCCTAAACTTTAACCCAACACTAAATCCTTAAACCCTAAATCCTTAACTCTTAACATCTAACCCCTAACCTAACCCCTAACCCCTAACCCTTAACCCATAAACCTTAAATCACATTAACCCTTAAACCAGAATCCCTAATCCATAATCCTTAATTCTATAATCTATAAAACTTAAAATTATAACTCCTAAACCGGTCTTAAATCCTAAATTAACCATATATATATCCTAAACCATATTTATTAAACCCTAAACTATAATGATAATTAAATTAAATATTTTAAAATTAATACTATCTTATCTCTTACTATTTGAATTTATTTAGTATATAAATTAAAATCAATCAATCATGTACCCAAATAATTTTAAAATTATGGCTTAATAATAGTATTTTAATTTTTCTATTTTAACAAATATTTTTCTATGTTTTTATTTCAATTTATTTATACGTGTCATTATTTCAAATTAATCCATTCTTAACAAATATTCATTTAAAATTAAATTGAATTTTATTTAATATAAATAAAAAAATTAAATGGTAATTAATGCAATATTTTAAAATTAATACTATCTCTTTTACGATTATATAACAAATTATTTAATATATAAACTAAAAAAATCAGTAATGTATCCAAAAAACTTTAAAATTATTTTTAATAATAATATTTTAATTTTTCTATTTTTAACAAATATTTTAAATTACTGAGCATTAGCGGCGCTTTACAAAAAAACGCCACTAAATCCTGAAAGCTCAGAAAACGGCGTCGTTGTGCTTAGGTTATTTGTGGCGCTTTATCTAAAACGCCGCTAAAGCCCTAGATATTAGCGGCGCTTACTTGAAAAACGCCGCTAAATCCCCGAAAGCTCGAAAACGACATCGTTGGGCTCAGTTTTTTTTGTGGCGCTTTGCTGAAAACTCCGCTAAGTCCTGGGTATTAGCGTCGCTTCAAAAAAAACGCCGCTAATTCCCCGAAAGCTCAGAAAACGGCGTCGTTGGGATTAGGTGTTTTGCGGTGCTTTCTCGAAAACGCCGCTAATGCTTATTTTCAGCGGCGTTTGACATAGAGCGCCGCTAATGATCGATCTGTAGTGACGTTTTTTATCCAACCGCCACTAAAAACGCCACTAAAAGCCTGTTTTGGTGTAGTGAATGGGCTAAGCTGTTTTCTGCAGCTGGTTTTAGGTCCTACAAAATTACTCCTATTGTAGGTTTTACATCTCTTATTGAGGTTTATCCCTAAGAGCCTTTAGTTACTGCTTTATTAGTGTAATAATAATGGCGTCAAAGCCATAGTTGAAGGGGTAATGTTGTTATTTGTAGACAACTTTCGCCAAAGTTGTTTACTAAGATTTGAAGTTTGTGTTACCAATTCCTATCTTAAGTATTTTTATTGTTGTTGTGGTCATGATCTTACTCTTATAGACCTTTTCTTGTTGTTCTAACACTTAGAGGTTTGTATTTTTGTTTCACTAATAATAATTCTCTTACTCTTGAAGTTATCGTCGTCTTGCAACTCTTACAAGATTCTTGGTTTAAATTTTCTATTATTGGAATTCTTTTGGAATTGCTAAGATTTTATACAAGCACTACAAAAAAATCACATATAATTTTATGTAATACCCCACACTCGACTTAGACGTTATGGCCGGATCTTGAGGAGTTACATAATCTCCTTTAAAAGAATTTCAAATTTTAAACTAGAAAAGTCTGTGTTTCAAAAATATTAAATTTTAGCAAATCTCTTTCAAGTTTTTAGAAAGATACTCATTGAAGTTATTTATTTTATAGAAACCACTTAATTGGTCACTTAATTTTTGCAGTAGTAATTTCAAAGTTATTAGTTTTGAAAACCATGATTCTAGTTTGTGAAAATGCACAATTTTGCATTATAATGATACTGTATATAAAAAATCCAACCGAATAAACCAAAATCAAAAAACAAATTCCAAAACGTTTATACAGTCAAAAAATTCCGTTTAAAGTTATAAACTGTCTTTATATTAATGAGAATATTCTAATGCGAGCTCCTGCGCGCCGCTTGATCCTTAATTAGTTGATTACTTGAGAAATCAATTTATTGGGTGAGCTAACAAAGCTCAGTGTGTAACTTAGCCCGAATACCAAACAGAAAACGGATAATCATACAGAAATCAGTATCGAACAAACATGAATGGCAACACACATCATGTGATGCAACATAGCAATAGAACAGATACAAATGGCATGACATTTATACGATGCAACATTTTTCATATATAAAAAATAGATCCTACCCCCATTCGCTACACACCATCTCCATTTCACCCAACACATCAAATGGGGTAATTAATACTCATTCAACCCTACACACCAAATTACTGATCGTATGTCACTGTACAGAAATATGTAGTGTTTAACTACCAGATACAGTAATATGCAGAACGTGTCTGCCAGAACTTCCTCCGTCGCATATCATATTCCACCTCAAATGCACATGAACAACATAACATATATTTAGACGTATTTAGAATAATCATGCTCGTATATACTTAACTAATCCAAAAAATGCTAATGATACTCATAGATTTACATATCAGAAACACATTTTGTAAGGTAGGCTTACCTCCCAAATTCATGCAATGATCACAACAAAATAACAAGCATATCACTTAACAGACCTATAAAATCACTGACCTCAAAACGCACTTCAAAACATGGCCCTAACAAAATTTTATTGAAAATGGGCCCACACAGTCGTGTGGCTCACACGGTCTAGCACACGACCGTGTGGTGCCGACATTAAGATTTTTGGCTTGACACTGTTCACTGATTTTTGGGATTAACGTTACACACTTAGCTATTTTTCGATATGTCGACCCCACAAAATACTTCCTGATCCTAAAATCAACACAAAATCAAACTGATTAGTAACAAAACATCAAACCCAAATCAATTATTCAACCACAAGCGTTGGCACTCGACCTCCGAAAACAAAATCAGCCCTTAACAACGACATACGATCACTTACCCAAAACAACAGCGGCATAACAACACCTAGATCACTAGAGACTTAGCCACTCCACAACCATCACCTAAAAGATTTACCGAACCACTTAGAACGAGGATTTCGTATTACTAAACTTACCTAACTTGCACGAGAAAGCAATATAAACTTACAAAAAGAGAGGATACAAACCATTAAAATAAACAATTGAATAAATAAAAGCAACTGATGAAGAAGATTGGGGGGAAAAATTGTGGGGGTTTTGATATTTGGGGGTAAAAGAAGAGGAAAAATACTTTTAAGGGTAAAGGAAGAGGGAAAGTAAAGATTTTTGGGGTTAAGGGAGAATAAAAAATTTGTGGCGGTTTTGGTATTTGGGTGTAAAAGGAGGGAGGAAAATTAAAAAAAATTAAAGAAAAAAGGGGGTAAAGTGTTGGTGGAGCAAAAGGGGTTGGGGGTGGGGTAGTTTGGTATTCGTTTTATTCGAATTATTAGATTTATTTGAATTCAAAATTTTAACTTGACTTAAACTTGAAATTTAAAAAAAGAAATCGAATTGACTTAATTAACTCGATTCGAAAAATTCAAAATTCAAAATATTTTCATTTGAAAATACTTTTCAAGTTGAAATCAAATCAGACCCTAACATAAAAATGAAGAATATGTTTCACAGCCAAATAGGCTACTAGTGAGATTGATAAATTTGATAAATTTATATTTTATATTTTATAGTTCATTCATATAAATCATATATATCAAATTTGATAAATTTCAAATTCCTAACTATGTGGGCTATGTAAAAATTTTAAATCGTTCAATAAATATTATTGTATATAATATTTTAAATTAATATAATTAAAATATCATATTTGTTTGGAATTTTACATAAATGAAAATTTTAATTATATAAATAAATTTAACTGTTAAATTGTTAAAATATTAATTATATAAAATAATATAAAACTATTTTAATTTTATAGAATCTTTCTTGCCCATACCATGGAGAAATGAAAAGTTATTGGTAGAAAAAGGCTGCTAACGAAATTGACGGATTGATTATAGTATAGATTATGTTGTTTATATATATATATATTAAGATTTTGATTGATTTGGTTATTTTTTTATTTTTTGATTTGGTTATTTTTTATTTTTTCTTATTTGGTATTATTCATTCTTTTTAATTGGCTCGTCTATTTTATGTTGCCTCCTCCTATAATTTTTATTTCTCATCATTTATTTATTTACTATTTTTATGTACTTTCAAAATTTAGTTTTATTATTTATTGTCATTGTTATCATTTGCATTATCATGAGTGTTATCGTTCATGCGTATTAACTTTACGATTCATTAATGTTAATGCCATGTCCATTATATTTTATTATGTAAATTATTTCATTGTTACTTCAAATTTATATTGCAATATCGTTATTAGTCGAGTATGATCCTTTCAAAATTTTCAAACGATTTCTTTTAAAGCATAATCTAATAAACTACGCGTGTATTATTTTTAGATATTCCATCGACTTTCACCCATTATTCAAAAGAAAGAACAGTTTTAAAATAAGCAATATTTCGCGTTTTGGAAATTCGAGAAATTGTACCTTAACTTACGGGGTTTCAATTTTCTCTTTAAACCTAAGTAGCCAGATATCCTTTTAAATTTCAAAATTTACGAAATTCCAATAAAAATAAAGGCAAGCTTATTCTCAAAGGTTCAATGTGTCGTGTCCCAACATACGGGGTGTGACATTTTACGGTCTCGAGACAAGATGGTCTTTTACGTTTATTTCGATTTATTCAAACAAATTTTAAGTAAAATTACATTAATACAAAAGGGATTCATATTTTAGATTTTCATTCAAAATTTTAACTTTCGACGTTAAGACACTAAGTAATCAACTAGGTACCAATTTTGGGCGTATCGAGGGTGCTAATCCTTCCTCGTGCATAATCGACTCCCGAACCCGTTTTCTGGATTTTGTAGACAAAAAATTATCATTTTAGTGAATTTAAAACTTTTTAAATTATAAGGTGATCCAATCACACCTAAATAATAAAAGATTGGTGACAGCTCCTATTTTCATTTTCAAAATTAAAGTCGACACCTTTTTTTTTCAAAAAAATTGGTTTCGACAGCTTGACGACTCCACTGGGGACAAAATAAGAGAGTTGAGCCACGAGTTGATTACTTTTTGTCTTTTTGTCGAAAATTGAAAACTTGGTTTAAATTTACGATCATTTTGTTGCATTTCATTCGTTTTGTTACGATTTTCATCATTTTGGTCTATAATCACTTTACTGGTTTGAATTTTGATATGTTTCTGCAAATTGCATTACATAACCGCTCGATTATATCCTTTTAAGTAGGAGTAAGAAACTATTCCTTCGTGAGGTTTTCACCTCCGTACAGGATAGTGGATTGCTTTCGGGATACATCCGCATCTATGTCTTCGTGAGATTTTCATCTCCGTGCAGCCATAGGGAAATGTATTCCCCTGAATTGAACTCGGTCCATATGAGCCTATAATGGGTGAGGATCGAGAAATCTGCTAGTTCAGGTACCTTTACTTTAGGACGAACCACATATAGTGAACCCTAAGAACCTATCTTCGGTAGAACCATACCAAACCCTAGTGATCACCTGAATAGGTGCTCTATTTATTTTTTCTTCCTTGCTTTTACATTGTACTAACCTGTTTCGTTCTGTTTTGGTTACGATTGCATTGCATTTTCATCATAGAAGAGAGGAGTTGATTCACGTTCAGTTCTTAAATAGAGAGCTTGTCATGGAAAATGAATTTCTCGATAAAGTGGAAGATAATACGGCTGTCCAAATATGTTTCGAGAAAACACAACAAAAGAAACGTGATAGTCTAACGGAGTACACAACTTTGCTTCATTTCCTGAGGATTCAAGTTGACAAAGATTATTCAAGAGTCATCAACGTCCCGACCCTTTTAAAGAAGCTAATGAGCATCACGAGGATGAGTGAGCAATGGATCGCGGCTCGGATCAAGCAAAAAAAGAGATAAAAGAGGCACCCTTTTGGAGAGTTTGCAAGATTCGATCTTAACATTTGGATATGAGGAAAAGGATCAATGTCTCCACTTTGAGTATTAGGGCAAGACCGTATATGTAAATATCCGTTTTATGTAAAGAAATTTGTTTTCTAGTAAAGTTGTTCTAATATAATTGAATCAAAATCAACGCCTCTTTTTGCATTCATTCTATTCATCTGCATTACATTTCATTGCATCATGTGCATTAAATTTCACAAAAGACCCTAATTAAATGAGATTATTTCAGTTAATCTAGAAACCAACGAAAATCCACCAACCAAATATTACTGCAGTACCAGCCGCAAAGACGAAAGCAATGGATCAAAGATTGGAAATGTTAGAACAATTGCAAAAAGAGATGCAAAATCAAATGTAGGAGCAACTGGCTAAAATTCAACGAGACATGCGAGAGTCCCAAAGAAATTTATCGAGCCAATTAACGCAGTTAATGGCTGGGGTCATGTAAAAGGAAGAGTCCAGTGGTCGACAGTAGGGACGATAATGAAACCCCTATCTATCCCCCAGGTTTTACCCCAATAAGTGTCCAGGCCCAACCCGACGTGCATCTACAAGGGGCACCCACTACTAACAGACTTCAACCACATCAGACCGGTACCTCGACACCAATGAACTACCCGACAGGCTCTGGTTCCAATCCAGGGGACAATCCAACCAATCCTATAATTCTTGATCTAGACAAAATGGCAGAAATAGAAAAAGTAAGGGTAGGATTGCCAAAGCAACTTGAAGATCAGTACAGGTGGTTGGAAGAAAAACTCAAAGCAATAGAGATTGCTGATTATCATTGTAGGGTTGACGCCAAGAATCTGAGTTTGGTCCCAGATCTAGTACTCCCACCGAAGTTCAAGACTCTAGAATTTGAAATGTATAACGGGACTAAATGTCTTGAAGCTCACATTACTATGTTCTATCGAACGATGACATGATACGTCAATAATGATCAATTGTTAATCCACTGCTTCTAGGACAGTCTGATCGGGTCTGCAACCAAATGGTACAACCAATTGAGCCGTGCCAAAATTCACTCATAGAAGGACTTGACATAGGCTTTCATGAAATAATACGGCCACGTGACAGACGCCCGATAGAATTACACTACAAAACATGGAAAAGAAGCAAAGTGAAAGCTTCAGGCAATATGCCCAAAGATGGAGAGAAGTAGGGACACAAGTCCAACCACCTCTTTTGGAGAAAGAAACCACGATCCTTTTCATCAACACTCTGAAAGTCTCATTCATTAACCACATATTGGGAAATACTACCATTAGCTTCTCAGATATGGTAATATCTGGCGAGATGATTGAAAACGCGATAAGAAATGAGAAGATAGATGCGAGAGAAAGCATCAAAAGATCAACCTCAAAGAATAAGGAAATTGAAGGGAATAACCTGAGCATATATAATAAGGGGTATTCTAAATCGGTCACTGTAGACCAGCTGAGAGCCATAACCACTAGCTATCAAGGCACCTTAAGGCAAGAATCTAACTCGAGGCCAAACACAGAAAGACTCCAGTTCACACCCATCTCGATGACATATAGAGAGCTGTATCAGAATCTGTTTGATGCGCATATGGTATCTCCGTTCTACTCAGAACCCGTGCAACCTCTGTTCCCAAAATGGTATTATGCGAATACCATGTCGGAATAACATGGCACTCAATTGAAAACTGCACTACATTTAAAAAGTTAGTCGAAAGGTTCATCAAGATGGGTATCGTGAAATTTGACGATCCATCAGGACCTAATGTGGTAGGAAATCCGTTACCCAGTCATCCAGACCCAAGGATAAACGCGATAATTGAGAATGGAGGAAAGAGAACCAAAACCAATGTTGTAGAAGTAAAAAACCCCATTGAAATGAGTTTTGAAACAAATGATAAACATGGGATTAATTATTCAGAATTCGGAGGAGAGACCAAAAGGAATGAGGAGCTACTGTGAGCTCCATGCTAAAGGAGGCCATGAAATCTGGGAGTGCGCTGAATTCAAAACTTTGGTGCAGAGCCTAATGGATAATAAAGAGTTGGAATTCCTTGAAGAGGTCAAAGGCCCAGAAAGAATGTTAGGGAATTTGAACGTTAACGCGGTATCCGAAGATAAAGTCGGGGAAGAGAATTTACGAGGCATCTGTCCTTACACACCTGGAAGTGTTTTGAATAATTGGACTGTGGAAGAGATCCCTATATTTTTTAGAGCTGATCTAGAGTAATGTCCAAAACACGCTTATTACTCTAAGCCTAGGGCCAATAAGAATCATTTTGTGAGATAGGCTTATGTCCAACATCTTTATTTTAATAAAATGCATCTTTGTTTCTCACTTCGAGCAAATATTCTTTTATTGTTTCCATTTCATTCATAATCATACTATACAGATAAATATTCTTAGATTCTTTTGTTCTTTGGATCTTCCTTCGTCCCTATAATAGGTCTCCAAATATCAATGATATGAGTGACACTGTTATTGACTCAGAACCTCCTTTTGAGCAAGATATGTGTCCAGAGGAACCACAGGACTTTGAAGATGACCGAGACTGTAACTTATCTCCTAATTTGTTAAGGATGGTAGAACAAGATGAGAAATAGATCCTACCTTACAAAGAATCAATGGAATCCATGGCTCTTCTCTATGTGGGGCATGGATATCATTGGGCTGATCTCGCCAAAAGCTTCTGGCGGTCATCAATTTATCTTTGTGGCCATCGATTACTTCACTAAGTGGGTGGAAGCTGCTTCATATGCTAATGTAACAAAGCCAAAAGTCAGTAAATTCTTGAAAAAAAGAAATCATATGTCAGTATGGAATACCAAAAAGGATCATATCTGACAATGCACTAAATTTGAATAATAGCATGATATCAGAAATTTACAGTCTGTTAAGATTAAACGCCATATCACCCCAAGATGAACGGTGTAGTAGAGGCAACCAAAAAAGAAGAAGAAGATCATGGAGAAAATAATTAAGACTCATAAAGATTAGCATGAGAAATTACCGTCTATGCTTATCAAACGTCTGTCAGGACCCCCACAAGGGCAACGCCTTTCTTAGTGATTTACAGAATAGAGGTGGTTGTGCCCATTAAAGTCAAAATTCCTTCTCACCGAGTGTCAGCTAAGCTGAAGATGGATGAAGCAAAATGGATCAAATCTTGATATGATCAAGTGAACTTGATTGAAGAAAAGAGGTTCAAAGTTATCCGTCATGGTCAAATGTACCAAAAACAAATTATGCGAGCTCACCAAAAAAGGTTTGCCCTAGAGAATTCCATGAAAGGGACCTGGTATCAAAGAATATCATTCCCATACAAAAGGACTTCAGGAGAAAGAGGATGCCAAACTAGGAAAGACCTTATGTGGAAGGCCTTATCTGGAAAAACATCGATATTGACCAAGATAGATGGTAAGAACCTGTCTAATCTTGTGAATTCTGATTCAAGCAAGAAATACTTCACTTAAAAAAATGAAAAAAACAAAAATAAAAAAGAAAAGTAAAGGAAAAAAAGAAGAAGGAGAGGCCAAGGTGAAAACCCGCAAAGGGCACCTTGAAACCAAATGGGTTTTGAATTGAAAACCTAAGAATGGGCAATTCAATTTTTTGATCAAAGGTGGGGCATGTGGTAGTCTTGTCCTATCCGAATTAACAAGAAGGAAGGATGCTACATCTTGGGGCATCAAAAAAGTCTTCTAAGACTTCTAAACACATATCAAGTTCAAAGGGTCCTTAAGAAATTTGTGCAGAGAAGCTCATGCTACGATATCTGGGGCACCTGTTTTCATCTTATTCATTTCGTATCTTATAAAAATTTGCTATCTTGATTAATTTATTCATTTCGAGCTTTGCTCTCAATAAAATTCCATCTTGTCCATTATGATAATTTTTTTCGAGCATCTTTCATTGAAATAATGATTAATGGACTGATAATATTCAAGCAAAAGAAGTTCTACATATTACTCTGAAAGCTTCTAAATAGTACGAGAACCTGAAACAGAGCTATTATTTATAACTCACCAAAGTTAAGGGTTGGAAACATTTGAGAAAGAATAGTCTAAATTGTGACTATTTATTTGGATTTTCTGTTAAAGATACCAGCTGAACAAGAAGGCAGGGTAATGCGTCAGTGATAAAACCTCGATGAACAACGAGCAATGTCAACCCAAGCATTAAATAAATGATCATTCTCAAAAAAATGATAATCTTCATGTATGCAAATATCATTCATACACATCTGGTTAGGAGCATTTGATTCATTCTGATCATGACATCCTAATCACTAGGCATAAATAGGTCTATGAAATGGATTCTACAGGTCATGTTCTCTAAAGAACAAATCAGCAAAACCATAAATCTTATATCCCTAAAATTGTAGTGGGATGGATTGAAGTCATTATGGCGAATCTTCTCTTCCTGAAGTTGCAGCGGAGCAGATTAAAGCCACCAGCCTTATCTTTCTGAAGTTGCAGCAGAGCAGACTGAAAACAACGAATCTTATTTCCCCGGCGTTGTAGTGGAATAGATTAAAGCTACAAATTATGGCAGATCTTATCTCCCTGAAGTTGCAGTGGAGCAGATTGAAGCCACCAGCCTTATCCCCCTGAAGTTGCAGCTGAGCAGACTGAAGACAGTGAATCTTATTTCTCTGGCGTTGCAGTGGAACAGATTAAAGCTACAATTTATGGTGGATCTTATCTTCCTGAAGTTGCAGTGGAGCAGATTGAAGCCACCAGCCTTATCTCCCTAAAGTTGTAGTGGAGCAGACTGAAGACAGCGAATCTTATTTTCCTGGCGTTGCAGTGGAATAGATTAAAGCTACAAATTATGTCAGATCTTATCTTCCTGAAGTTGCAGTGGAGCAGATTGAAGCCACCAGCCTTATCTCCCTAAAGTTGTAGCAGAGTAGACTGAAGACAGCGAATCTTATTTCCCTGACGTTGCAGTGGAACAGATTAAAGCTACAAATTATTGCGAATCTTATCTTTCTGAAGTTGCAGTGGAGCATATTGAAGCCACTAGTCTTATCTCCCTGAAGTTGCAGTGAGGCAGACTGAAGATAGTAAATCTTATCTCTTTGAAGTTGCAGAAGAGCAGATCACATCAAACCTTATCTCCCTAAAGTTGCAGTGGAATAGGTTAAAGTTACGAATCATATCTCCCTGAAATTGCAGTGGAGCAGATTGAAGATACAAGTCGTATCTCTCTGAAGTTACAGTGGAGTGGATTGAAGCAACAAGACGCAGTAGATTAGAACGAGGCTACTTGAAGAAGATTAGTATTAAAAAAAGTCAAGACTCGGCAAGACCGGGCATAATTGGCCCTTTTTAAAATCTTTGCTCCATTCACGTTGCACGACAATGAGCAAAGAGGGGCAGCTGTAAAACCCAAATTTTGCCCGAGGTCCAATAAAACCCAAACAAAACCAAATACAAAAATTAAAACCCAAACATAACTAAATCCAAACCCAACAGCCCAAAATCTAACCAAACCCTAGCCCAACTAAGCCTAAAACATTTCAGCAAAAAAACCCTAGCCTCTAAGTCTTTAGCCACTGCCTCCCTAACCGTCTTTAGTTATTAGCCTCTACCGCACGCCACTGCCTCTCCACGTGTCTGACGTTTCTCTGACACCACCTGCAACACGCAAAAGAAGAATACAACAAGCAAAAAACAAATCGGAAAAGAAAAAAAATAGACATTAAGAGTTGTTTAGATCGGCTATAAAAGCCTAGATTTCACCATTTGTAATTTTTTACGAACATTTAGAAAATAAAAAGAAAAAAAAACAACACTTAAGGTGAATTTGTACTTTTATTTTCGATTTAAATACCTATTTAGCTCTATTTTTGTATATTTATTTATTTATTTATTTTATATATTCGAGTAAAGAAAAGGAGGGGAAATACCTGGAATCCCCCCGCAAGTCCTGTCGCCAAAAATCCTTTTATGGTGGCCGAAATCAGACCAATAGAGGGCGTGGGAGGTCTTTTTCCTTTGACCTTTGGGCCAAGAAGGCTCGGCCTTCAAACGACTTTTCAAACGGGGTAAAAAACTCGACTTTTGAGTGGCTCCAACCACCGCCCACGGTGGCGTTACGGCGGCCCATGGCCGGAGACCTAGGCCAGATTTTGGGGAGGGGAAGGGCTTGAGAGAATTCTGTTGTTTTTAGGAGGAAAGGGGGAAAATGAAGAATTTTAGAAAAAAATTGGCTTTTATAGCATTAAGAAACGGTGCCGTTTTGCAGGTGGGGGTGCAGGTGCCAAAATGACATCGTTTTGGCCTTGACCCACGACCTGACCCATCCGCCCTCAGGATCCGCATGTTTTTGCGGTGAAGGGGATATTTGCACGTGAGGTCCCTCCGCTTTTGCGCCGTAGTGCAATCTGGTCCCATGGGTTTCTTTAATTTTAGCCACATAATTTTCTGCTTGTTTCATTTTAGCCCGTGCTGAAACGCGGCGCATAAGGCTGGGAATATTTTCCCAATTAGCACCTCGTTCTCTGAGCGCGTCCCATTTTGGTCCCTGGCGACCTTTTTTTATTTGTTTGCAATCTAAACCCCGAATTTTGGATCCGATTTCAATCTAATCCTTAGTCCATTTTTATTTTTCCCTTTTTTTAAAAAAAAGCTCTCTTATTATTATTATTATTAGTTATTTTAAGTTTTAAACATATTATTTATTTTAAAATGTTTTACTTAATATTTCTTGAAATTTTTATTTACATTATTTGTTTTAAAATATCTTGTATATAATATCTTTTAAAATTTTTATATATTATTTTAATAAAGAAAAGAATAATGTTTTATATTTTTCTTATTTTAAATTATTTTGGTATTATTCATTCTTTTGAATTGGCTCGTCTATTTTATGTTGCCTCCCTATAATTTTTATTTCTCATCATTTATTTATTTATTATTTATGTACTATTTATTTATTTATTGTTATATTATCATTTGCATTATCATGAGTGTTATCGTTCATGCGTATTAACTTTACGATTCATTAATATTAATGTCATGTCCATTATATTTTATTATGTAAATTATTTCATTGTTACTTCAAATTTATGTTGCAATATCGTTATTAGTCGCGTATGATCCTTTCAAAGTTTTCAAACGATTTCTTTTAAAACACAATCTAATATTAAACTACGCGTGTATTATTTTTAGATATTCCATTGACTTTCACCCATTATTCAAAAGAAAGAAGAGTTTTAAAATAAGACAATATTTCGCGTTTTGGAAATTCGAGAAATTGTACCCTAACTTACAGGGTTTCAATTTTCTCATTAAACCTAAGTATCCAGATATCCTTTTAAATTTCAAAATTTATGAAATTCCAATAAAAATAAAGGCAAGCTTATTCTCGAAGGTTCAATGTGTCGTGTCCCAACGTACGGGGTGTGACATTTTACGGTCTCAAGACAAGAGGGTCTTTAACGTTTATTTCGATTTATTCAAGCAAAGTTTAAGTAAAATTAATATTAATACAAAAAGGATTCGTATTTTAATTTTTCGTTCAAAATTTCAACTTTCGACGTTAAGACACTAAGTAATCAACTAGGTACAAATTTTGAGCGTATCGAGGGTGCT
Source organism: Gossypium raimondii (assembly GCF_025698545.1). Lineage (NCBI taxonomy): Eukaryota > Viridiplantae > Streptophyta > Magnoliopsida > Malvales > Malvaceae > Gossypium > Gossypium raimondii. The sequence goes on from NC_068574.1 coordinate 54,082,994, forward strand.
AACCCTTCCTCGTGCGTAATCGACTCCCGAACCCCTTTTCTGAATTTTGTAGACCAAAAATTATCGTTTTAGTGAACTTAAAACTTTTTAAATTATAAGGTGATCTAATCACACCTAAATAATAAAAGATTGGTGGCGACTCCCATTTTCGTTTTCGTTTTCAAAATTAAAGTCGACACCTATTTTTTTCAAAAAAATTGGTTTCGACACTATTATTTATACACAATATTACGTTTACATGGATCGATTAATTAACTTCATACATAATATAATGCTTTTGTCTTTTAACTTAATGGGTAAACAATTATCAAAATAACGTAGTTTTGCCTGATAACTTGATAGTTTTGACTTTTACCTTTAAAAAGGTAAACATTTATCAAAACGGTGTAGTTTTGATTTTGGATAACTTGAATTGTATAATTCATATTCGAGTTAAACCGAAAATTTTGATTTTTTATTCGAGTTTATCCGAATAACTCGATTAACTTAAATAACTCGAACTATTTAATTCAAATTTTAAATTTTTATCGAAATTTTCAATTAAATTTACTTACCCTATCGCAGAGTAACTTCTTTTAAAATGAATACATATACGGTTAATAATCTTTTCTAAAACCTCATAAACTTGATTCACATAATATATATATATATATATATATATATATATATATATATATATCAGCAAAATTATCCTTTTTCATATGTCCCATGCCATTTTGAGGCCACCAAAAAAGACTTACCCATCAAACAAAATAAATTGAGTAAGAGATCGGCTCCCATATGCTTACGGGACCATTGTCCGATCAAACATGATTATCATAGACTATTTCTTAAAAGAAAAAAAAAGAGTATTATAGCCTATAATTATCATATGTAATGATATGCCAATTCACACCAGCATATATATATATATTTTTTAAAATGTATCATAGATTATTTCCTAAAAAAGAAACCTCAAAACAGGAAAGGAAAAGAATAAGATGCCAGCTAAGACGAATATGGGCAATGCCAATTAAGACAAGCTCACATTTGGAGACATGCTTTCAACTTTGTAAGCTTCATGTCTCTAAAATGTGCACTTGATTTAGGTATTCTAGATATCATTCAAAATCATGGCAAGCCCATGACTATTACCGAGCTAGTTGTTGCGCTACCGATGCTTAACCCTACTAAAGCATGTGACATCTATCGGATCATGCGCATTCTAGTTCACTCGGGCATCTTTGCACGCCAAAAGCTATACAATGATGCTCAAGAAGAAGGATATGTTCTCACCAACTCTTCTCGTATTTTGCTCAAGGATAATCCCTTTTGCATAACACCTACTTTGAACGCTACGATGGATCCCGTTATAACAAAGCCTTGGAGTTTTCTAAGCACCTGGTTCCAAAATGATGATCACACTCCATTTGCTACCACATATGAGGAGACATTGTGGGACTATTTTGCCCATGATCCACAGCTACAAGATTTGATAAATGATGGCTTAGCTAGTGATTCTCAATTGGTTACTAATGTTTTTATCGACAAGTGTAAAGAGGCGTTTGAGGGATTGATCTCCCTTGTAGATGTTGGGGGTGGCACAGGAACTACGGCCAAGGCCATTGCTGATACATTTCCGGACATGGTGAGCACTGTGTTTGATCTTCCTAATATCGTTGCTGGCCTGCAAGGCAGTAAGAACTTGAAATATGTTGGAGGCAACATGTTTGAGGCATTTCCAACTGGAGACGCAATTTTATTAAAGGTTAAGTTTTCCTAAATTTATTCTCATTATTTTTTATGGTATTTTTACTCTTATAATAATGCACAAAAATTCCATTTATGTTTTTGAGCTAATTATGAATGATAATTGAACAGAAAGCGTTGCACGATTGGGATGATGAAGGATGCTTGAAAATTTTGAAGCGATGTAAAGAGGCCGTTTCAAGCCAAGACAAGGTAGGAAGAAAGTTGATCATAATTGACATGGTTGTGAGGGAGAATGAGAAAGTGAATGATGAAGCCTCAACCTTAACTAAAACACAGCTCTTTTTCGACATGTTGATGTTGGTGTTGGTGGCTGGAAAGGAGAGGCAGCAAGAAGAATGGGCTAAGCTGTTTTCTGCAGCTGGTTTTAGGTCCTACAAAATTACTCCTATTGTAAGTTGATCATCTAAAGCGATAGTATGTTCTTGATTATTACCGAGCTGATTGTTGCACAACTGATGTTACATGCTCAGATGCAACACAATGATACCATATTATTATTATTATTATTATTATTATTTTGATATTAAGAAATATTCAAGGTAGATTATAATTGTAAGAGCCCAATTTTACCCCCAACCAAATAAAACAAAAACCAAAAAAAACCAAATAAAAGTCCATTAACCGTCTTATCAAACTTACTACTGCAAAATGAAATACGCTAACACTGAGAAGTACAAATGATAAGGGAAAAAATAAATAAATAAATAAATATTGCATCGTTAAGAACCACTACCTTAGAAGCAATTTCGCCCTGATCGATGTATTTGAAAATGGACGTCGCCCCCCAAAGTTAACACAATGCTTCAAAATTTGTACACCCGAATGAGGAAGATAGAACACAATTGGTACTGCTCTTCTTAAGTTTACGGGAAATAAGATAAAAAATAATTTTAAAGGTAGTTAGGAAATTTAACCGAAAAAACCACTCTAAGATCAATTCCCATGAAAGTTTGGAGGGGTCACAGATGGTCCCGCTTAAAACCCAAACTTCTAAACATAACTTGCTCTAATGTAATTTTTAGTAGAATAACAAAGAAAGATAAGGGAGCGAGAAGAGTGATAGAGGCTCTGGTTTTTTTGTGTGTAAAAAATGAGGAATCATATTTATAGGATTAAATAATATAAATAGTACAAAATGTGAAATTTAATTCAATAATATAAATAGTAGACACAAATTCAGAAAAAAAAGTTTTTAGGATTTAGGAGAAAGCAAAAGGAAAAACGTTTTGGGGGTTTGAGAGAAGTAAATGTTTTGGAGGAAAAGTAGAAGAAAAAAATTAAGGGTTTGGGAAAGTAAAAGTTTTTTGGGGAAAGTAAAAGGGTTTGAGAAAGGGGTGGGGAGGAGGGAAGTAAAAGGGTTTGGCATTTGGTTTATTCGAATTATTCGGGTTATTCGAATTCAAAAATTTAATTTGATTCATACATGAAATTCAAACAAAATAATTGAGTTGATTCGATTAACTCGATAAATTCGATTCGAATAATTCAAAATTTTTTTTATTTTTTCGAATTAAATCAAATTTTGCTTAGTGAGCCACTTTAAGCTCATGCTCACGCTGACTTTTGGAGCCACATTCTCTTTAGAATGTGCAATCGATTTATATATATTAGATATCATTTAAAGCGATAGTATGTTCTTGATTAATATCGAGCTGATTGCTGCACAACCGGTGTTACATGCTCAGATGCAACACAATGATACCATATTATTATTATTATTATTATTATTATTATTATTATTATTATATTAATAAATATTCAAAGTAGATTATAATTGTAAAAGCCCAATTTTGCCCCCAACCAAATAAAACAAAAACCAAAAAAAAAAAAGTCCATTAACAATCTAAATTTCAAGCCCAATGACCAAATCCATCTGAAAACCCTAAAATCCAAAAAAAAAAACTCAGCCCAAAGCCCACTATCCTAAACATATCGAGTTTAAAAACCGTTACAGTAAGTTAGCTTTTATTTAATTCAAAAAAAAAACTAGTTGATTTGCTTTAAAACTTGTCTCTTAGCAGAAACTTTTGTAACAAATTAATTTAGGGAAAATCGTTTCTATTTATGAAAAACCTTAGTTTTTAGAAAAAAATTGTGTTTTGTGGAGTTGCTGTTTTTAAAAAAATCCTTAAAAATAGTATAAAGTCCTAAAATTATAGCCAACCATTCCATAGTCCAGAAGATACATCAAAAACCCCAAACAAGTAATAAATTCTAGGTATTAACGGAAAACAGTCTAAAATTTACGTGTGGCCATCGAGTCCTCCGCTACACCGACCCGTCAAGTCTGGGGATTACCTGTACAGATTAAACAAAAAAAGGTTGAGTTTTTCCAAACTCAGTGTGTAATCCCCACAGAAAACATGCATACCAATAATCAACTGAATTTAGTTAGATACAGTCTGGGGCCTGTGCCCATCCTTAGCCCGTTCAGATACAGTCTCATAAATGCATTAGGGCCTTGGCCCATATCAGATACAGAATGCAGATACAGTAAATCAGAATCCTACCCACTAGCCTTTACACACCATCCCCGTCCAATCTTACACATCATGTAGGGATTAAATCAACCCACCCATCCCTACACACCATATTGTACCGAAATGCGACACATAATCAAAAGGTTGTAGCTAAGCTGCCAGATAAAAGACTTAATAGCCTTTCAGACAGTTCTTCCAAATATCATTAACCCACCCGATGCAATGCAACATACCAAATATGTCATGCCATTATGCAATTAATAGTACATACATTTAGATTTCATAAGTCATGCTCGATATAGAAATCAGACAGACAAATCACACATATAGGGGTTTAAATAAAGCTTACCGACCCTACAGTAGGTTCATATTCGACTTGGACGACCCGTGCAACCTTACAGAACTTTTCAAAAAAATGGGCTCACACGCCCATGTGGGCACTCGGCCCGAATTGGCCTTGGCCTCGTGATCCATTTTTAATGTAATCTGTGCTAATTAATTATTCATATATGTTTCCGTTATTTACTTATATGTTCCTTTAAAGCTGTCTACTTGAGTCATGTTTACTAAATTATTTATATCTTAAGCTAGAGAATTCAAAATTAAGATCCGCTTCATGGCTTTCAAACTAGACTCAAATACCTTTTTACCATAAAATTTTCAGGATTTTTGGTTCTGCCAATAAGTACAGTAAAATCTTCAAACTTACCCCTGTTCTGCTGTCTGGCAGCTTCGACCCTTCTTTGCTAAAAATTAATTATCTCTTAGTACAAATTTGGATGATGTTTCCATTTGTTGCTATTGAAAATAGACTTATTAATAATTTAAACATGTAAATTTTAATCCCTAATTATTTTTCTCCAATTTTTGATAATTTTCCAAAGTCAGAACAGGGGAACCCGAATTCATTCTGACCTTGTCACACAAAGTTTATTATACCTCACGATTTACAATTCCATTACTTACACTATTTCTTCTATGAGAAACTAGACTCAATAAGCTTTAATTTCTTATTTTGTTCATCCTCTAATTCGATTTCCACAATTTATGTGTAATTTTGTGTTTGATTTCCTATATCTGTTTGGATATAGTTAAAACACTAGTGAAATTAGCATGTATGGCTAGTAATCGACTGAATTGAAATGTTATGTAGTCGTTGGCTCTTATGTAATAAGACAGAGTACAAATGTGAAAGTTGATTGATTACAAGGCATGTAAATATGTGACCATGTACAGGGTATGATATGAATTATGGAAGATTATAGGGATTAGTAATGATATATATGCGTAAATGATGCCCGTGTGAACTTAGTAAAAGCTTAGAGTACGATTGACATGCCAATAGAGTTATACGTGCACTTGATTAGAGATTTTACATGATATAATGATATCTAGAATTTATTTCAAATTCTCGGGTTATATGTAACATAGGTTTAGCCCGAAAGGGTAACCTGATCTAATTTCAACTTGTATGAGCAACCCTGATGCAATTTCAACTTGTGTGCGCTACATAGTTCACTCGTGTATCCGAGTCTATTTTACTATAGTTCCATCAGGTGATATTTATCATAATTGAAATGGAAGAGCTTGAAAATGTATTGAATATGAAATGATATATGTTTATAACTTATTATGTGACATCAAATTACTTTGGTCTTAAGTAATGTTACTCATGATGTACAAGTATGTCTAACCTCTTTGAATGTTAATGTTGGCAAGTGACTAGTTAAGGCATTGTGCTATTTAATGTTGGATTGGGTAGAGAGTTTTGGGCTAAGGCTATAACATATACTTGTCTTTTCATTAATCGCCTACTATCTACAACAATTGAAGGAAAAACACCATTGGAGAAATGAAGTGGAAAGTCTACTATAAATTATGATTCCTTACATGTGTTTGGTTCCACTGTATACTATCTTGTTAAGGTATCAAAGTTGGATCCAAAAGCTAAGAAATTAGTGTTCGTAAGGATCACTTCTGGCATAAAAGGTTTTCTTCTAGAATGTCCAGAAACAAAGAAAATTATCTTCAGCAGGGATGTCACCTTTGATGAATCTACCATGTTTTTAGAGGTGCAAAAGGAGTAGTCAGATAATACTCATAAGCAGGTGGAGTTTGAAAGAGTGGTGATTCCAGCAAATGAAGCAGTTAATGATTCTCTTAAGCAGACTCTAATAAGGAGGATCCACACCATCCCTTTCCCTATTTCCCTCCCTCTCTTTCTCTGCTATTGCTGCTACAAGTTCACCTAGGATGAGAAAAAGCTGAATAGAAGACTTGTTGAGAAGCTTAATCAAGAACTAGCCAATTATAGGGATGTTAATGATTTGTGCTTGGAGAAACCAATTGTTGCCTCAAAAGGTCTAGAGAGCTCTAAATGTTTGGAAAAGAAACTACCAAAACTTGATGGCGTGAAATTGAGGAAGAAAAAAAAGAAATTACAACATCTATTGACTCAAAATGTAGTGCCTGAATGCAGCTCAAAAGATTCGAGCCCAGTTTCTGTTCTTGTTTTTGATCAATTCATCATTGATTATGATGTTCCTACATCAGGCCGGTGTTTCTTTATTATGTACAAGTTTGTATATGTTTGATTATGTTTATGCTTATGTTCTTCTATTTAAAGTAAAATTTTAATTATTTGTAACAAATGAAGATTCAAAAGCAACAATGGTGAAACCTAATATGAATTTGCAACAACAGAGAGGGAGAGGGATGGGGTAAAGTGGGTGGGGGATTTTTTTAATATTAATATAATTAAAATTATTTAATATTTTTATAAATATTAAAATTAATATAAAATTTAAATTTATTATTATATATTTTTTGAAAATATTTATGTACTTTTATATATTTCTATGTATATTATGAATATTTTAGAATTAGGATCAAACTGAGAGCCTTTGTACATTTTAAGGGTTATTTTTAAAAAATTTATGACTAAATTGATATAATATGTAAAATTTGAGGGCTAAATTTGTTATCTGCCACGTCAGCTTGTGGTTTGTGATTTTAACGGGAGTGAGCAAAATGACTGAACTATGTAATATGGGTGCTTAAATTGCAAAATTTTTATTTTGGATGCTTAAAATGAAATTTTTTATAGTTGGGTGATTATTTGTGTAATTTACCCTCAACTTTTTGAATATTAGAAAAATAATTTAATTATTAAAATAATTGTAATATTTTAATTACTGAAATAGTTATCATATTTTAATTGTAATCAACAATACTATTTTACATTAAATACAAGAATTGAAAAGTTAAAATTAAAAAAAAACTTAAATTAGTACGTTAAGAAAATATACATATTTATGAGGCTGAGAAGTTTTTTTTTATTTTAATCTTTTTAATTTTACCCAAGTCCATTTGTATTGAGCTTAAAGAAGCGACATAGATACCCAACATACTATTCAAAATAGCCGAGTCCATTTGTATTGATGTCGAATTGAGGGGCATTCTTGAAGGACCATTGATAATTAAGAAACGAGGTCATGATAAAGTGTTCATCCAATCTGATAATTTGGAGGCAATGAGAGCTATCTGTGATAGTAAGTCAGTCGGCTCAAACTATTCACTGATCAGGAGAATTCAACAGATATTATCTTAAGAAGGTCAGTGGTTTTTGAGGCATACTCCTAGAGAAAATAATCAAGTGGTGGATGGTTTAGCTAAAATGACTTTTGGTAACAAGGAAGGTTTGTGTATGTTTGATGTGTCACATCCCAAAAATTGGGTTAGTGAACTGAGGGTTGTCACTCCTTGACTTTTAAGCTTATGTTTGCATGTTTATATCAAATATTGAGTAATTGACCTAGTGGTAAAGAGTTAGTGAAATTGTTATTGAGTCCCAAATTCAATCACCTTCCCTTGCATATTTTTTTTAGCTTATTTTGGCAACATTTATAATGTTTAACAGTTTTGCAAATTAGTTCTCGGAATAGCTAGATCAAGCTAATACAAGTTCAAAAACGTAATAATTACTTAAAACAGGCACTGAATCACTTAGCAATCAAAGCTTTGAATAAAAATAAAAAAACCTTAACTTTTCTTGGTTTTCCCGTGGAGAAGATGAGAGAATTTCAAAATTTTTCTCTTAATTTTACTTTAACTTAATATATATACCATGGCAATTTTGTAATTTTTACAACCTTCATAATTAACTTTAATTAATCAAGTTTAAGCTTCATTAAACCATCTACTATACATAATACCATCTAATCCACTAGCTAAACTATTCATTTAGCCCCTTTAATTTAATTACTGAACTTTGCAGCTTTTACAATTTAGTCCCGTTTACTCATTAACCTATCCAAACGATAAAATTTCCTAAACAAAATTTAATACGACTTTATATTCCTAGTAAATATTAATTGAATAATATTTATGAAATATTTATGTCAGAATTATGATCTCGAAACTTCTATTTCCAACACCACTAAAAATCAAGCTGTTACAGTTGTCTTCCTCGATTTTCATGTGGTAGATTAGTTCTTCAAAGAACATGTCTCATTTCTTATGATTTAGAAGATTCCGGTAGTTCTTTCTATACAATGGTTTGAGTTTGAACAGATCAGAGTTGTACTTGTTAACATTGATAGACATTGTTTCTACAATAGTAGGTAAATTCGCTTCTAAATTGTTTGAAAATTACTACTGTAAAATGAAATACGCTAACACTGAGAAGTACAAATGATAAGGGAAAAATAAATAAATGAATAAATATTGCATTGTGAAGAACCACTACCTTAGAAGCAATTTCGCCCTGATCGATGTATTTGAAAATGGACGTCGCCCCCCAAAGTTAACACAATGCTTCAAAATTTGTACACCCGAATGAGGAAGATAGAACACAATTGGTACTGCTCTTCTTAAGTTTATGGGAAATAAGATAAAAAATAATTTTTAAGGAAGTTAGGAAATTGGGCCGAAAAAACCACTCTAGGATCAATTCCCATGAAAGTTTGGAGGGGTCATAGACAGTCCCGCTTAAGACCCAAACTCCTAAACATAACTTACTCTAATGTAATTTTTAGAAGAATAACAAAGAAAGATAAGGGAGCGAGAAGAGTGATAGAGGCTCTGGTTTTTTTTTTTTTTTGTGTGTGTGTAAACAATGAGGAATCATATTTATAGGATTAAATAATATAAATAGTACAAAATGTGAAATTTAATTTAATAATATAAATAGTAGACATAATTTTAGAAAGAAAAAAAAGGTTTTAGGATTTGGGAGAACGTAAAAGGAAAATTGTTTTGGGGGTTTGGGGAAGTAAAAGTTTTTTGGGGAAAGTAAAAGGGTTTGAGAAAGGGGTGGGGAGGAGGGAAGTAAAAGGGTTTGGCATTTGGTTTATTCGAATTATTCGAGTTATTTAAATTCAAAAATTTAATTTGATTCATACTTGAAATCCAAACAAAGTAATTGAGTTGATTTGATTAACTCAATTAATTCAATTCGAATAATTCAAAATTCAAAATTTTTTATTTTTTTACTTTTTCGAATTAAATCAAATTTTGCTTAGTGAGCCACTTCAAGCTCATGCTCACGCTCACTTTTGGAGCCACATTCTCTTTAGAATGTGCAATTGATTTATATATATTAGATATCATCTAAAGCGATAGTATGTTCTTGATTATTACCGACCTGATTGTTGCACAACTGATGTTACATGCTCAGATGCAACACAATGATACCATATTATTATTATTATTATTATTATTATTATTATTATTATTATTATTATTATTATTATTATTATTATTATTATTTTGATAATAACAAATATTCAAGGTAGATTATAATTGTAAAAGCCCAATTTTGCTCCCCCCAAAACAAATAAAACAAAAACCAAAAAAAAAAAACAAAAACTAATAAAAGTCCATTAACAGTCCAAATTACAAGCCCAATTACCAAATCAATCTGAAAACCCTAAAATCCAAAAAAAAAACCTCAGCCCAAAGCCCACTATCCTAAACACATCAGAAACCCTAATTTCCCCTTAGCCCTTTCAGCCGCCGCCTCTGCCGCGTCAGCAAGCACGCCTGTTCTGCCACCATTTCACCGAAATGGCAAAGCGTGGCTTCCAATCGTCGTTGATCGCGACACATACCTGCAAAAAAAAGAGAGAGAAAAAAATAGAGACATAGAAGCAGAGAATAGTAGAATAGAAAAATAAAAAACGAAATAACTAGTAATATAATGTAGTATATTTCGGTTATAAAAGTCGAAAGAAAAAAAATTTGTAAGGGAGATTGGAAAAGAGGAAAAAATTGAATACAAAAAGTAAAAAAAAAAAAACAAAGTTAGCAAAGAAAACTAAGTTGTTCATCTCTTTTTTTTATGCTTTTTATTTCAAAAAATATAAGTAAATAAAATAAGATTTTAAATCTTACCAGTTCATCGCCACTAGGAGGCCCTTCTCCGCTTTGAAAGGTCTCCTAACCCCTTAGGGTTCACCGACGGCCACATCGGAGAAGAGAAACTGAAAGTTCTTTCGGCTTCCAATCGAACTTTGACTAGGTTTTCAGTGGATTTATCACCAGATCTAAGATCTACACAAGAAGAGGGGTTCGGGGGGAACTTTTTTGATTTTTTGACCATTGGAGGTGACAGTCGCCGTCGTTGATGACCAGTGGCCATGGTGGAGAATCGTCGGTCCTGTGACCGGAGAGGAGTGGTCTTGAGCGAAAAAAAAAGAAAAAGAAACGAAGAAATTTTTTTTCTGAAATAGGTTTTAAAATGATTTTTAAAATTTTTTTAACTTATATAGGTTTAATGAAACTACATCCTTTTGGTCTGCCTTCAGGCGCCCAAAAACGATGTCATTTTGACACTGACCTGAAGATTTGACCCAAATAGCCCAAGGATTTGCGTATTTTTTGAAGGGTTGGGAAAATTTCTTCCTAGACCCTTCCGCATTTTTTAGTTTTTTAATTTAATCTTATACTCATTTTTACTTATTTCATTTTTACCCTTTTATTTTATTTTCTTACACTTTGGTCCTTTGACCAACTGTTGACTTAAGGGAATGACATGGAGTTGGGATAATTACCCATTTGGCCCTTACATCTTTCGCATGTTTTGATTTAACCCTTTATTTTTTAAAATTTATACTTTGAATTTCATTTAGGTTTCAATTTAGTCCTTTGCCTACTTATTTTTTTTATTTTTATTATCATTATTTTTTTATTTATTTTATTATTTCTGGCACTTTTATGTCATTCACATTTATCCCTTTCAATTATGCATTTTTTATTTTTATTTTTATTTATCATGTTTATTTTATTATTGAATATGATATTATGATTATTGTTATTATTATTACCATTGATCAATATTATTATTATCATTATAGTTATATTATTAATATTGTACTATCATTATCATTACCTTTGCTATTATTATTTTATTCATTGATGATTTATTTATAATATTATTTTATTTGTACTTATGTAGCAATTCCATTTTTGTTAGGTATTCTATTACGCTTGCACATAATCATACAATATCCAAATAAATTAATTGCACATCACATTAAATATTATATTCATTTTTACCCGACGCATAGAAAATAATTAGAACCAATACAATGCTCTTTAATTAGGGAATTCGACAAATCGTGCCCTAACTTACAGGGTACAACTTTCTCTTTGAACTAAGACAATTGAACATCCTTTTAAAATAAAAACAAATAAGATTTAAGTAATAATTAAATAATGAGCAATCTTATTTTCGAGGATTCGAGATGTCGTGCCCTAACTTACGGGACATGACCTTTTCATTTTGGTTGCCTCAAGATAAGAAGGCATTTTACATAAGTTTTAATTCAATTAGTGATATTTTAATTAAACAACATCATGTGAAAAGGTATCACATTTTAAATTCTCTTCGGATTCTCAATATTTGACGCCAAGACATTAAGTAATCAACTAGGTACCAATTTTTGGCATTATGAGGGTGCTAATCCTTACTCATACGTAATCGACTAGCGATGTAACTCCCCAAAATTTAGGCCTAGAAATATTGGGCCTTGAGCAAGGGAACGATTAGGAAACTATGCATAAAAGTTTATGTGTGCTAGGAAATGACACAAAAGGATGTCTATTTTAGTGGTTAAGGGTCCTGAGAGGAGTTGGAAAAGTCCTGGGTTCAAACCTGGGCTTTAGCAAAAATTTTGGTTTTAAGTGGATAAAACCCTGGATGTAAGTAAGTAGGCTTTAAGAATATTGTTGTGGAAATTATGACACAAGAAGGGTTGATGATCCAATGGTAGTGGCATCATTATGGTGGCAAGGGGATCTTAAGTTCGAATCATATGGGATGCAAAGGGATTTTATTTTATTTCCATGAGGTGAGAGAGAGGTAGAGTTGGATTAAAACTCTCCTGGGGTGATGGTTGACATGGTCTTGGATGAAGTTGTTGGGGAGTTTGAATTGGTCTTTGAGGGATTTATGGAGTGTTTTTAGGAGGGTTTTGGGGGATTTGGATAAGGGGGTTGTTGGTTGGGGATTTTGGGGAGAAAAAGAAGGAATTTGGTGTGTAATGGGTGTATTGTGCCGAATTTGAGTGGGGACTACTCAGAATTTCGGGATTGGGAGTTTGAGTGCACTATTTTGGGGTTGGGGTAATTGACCATTTGGGGAATTGTCCTTTACTGTCAAATATATCATTCTCTTTTCCCCTCTTCTTTTGCGGTTTTGGTATGTTGATCTTCTTTTTCCCTTCTTGTCGAACCTTTTCTGTTTCTCTCATCTCTCCATTTTGTCTGTCGGCTTTTAGTTAATGATTTTCTTGATCGGTTGTTTTTGATCTCTCCTCTCATCCAGTGTCTTGATTCTGTTACCGATTTCTATCTTCTTCTTTGATCAGTTCCAGTTTGGGAGTGGCTTTAGCAAATGGTGAGTTACTAGATTTCTTCTTTTTTTTTTCTCAATTCCTTTGATATGTTCAAACTTCTTTCTTTTCTTTTATGTTCTCTGTTGGTCGATTCTCTTCCCCCTTATGATTGGTAGTGCCTTCGGTTCATAGAGTTCCACGAGGAGTGCAACCGTTCGCCCATCTCGCATTAAAGGTAAAGTAGAAGGCTTGTAATTTCTCAAGTGGTTGGCTGAATGTTACTTTCCCCTTTTTGAGGGAAAGGGTTGCGTGTAATTCTTCTAGACTAATGTGTGCTAAACCATGGTTTTAGACCATCGTAGTTGATAGGTTGTATTTGTAATGCAATTAATCGTCAAAGAGGAGTGTGATCAACTCTAGCCTGTGGTCTAAGGGAAATAAATTGATTAGTGATCAATTAAGGTAAGTATGGATTGTCGATTTGGGCTTGGACAGTTATTAACCTTATTGGTTGTAAATCTGATACGATATTTTGGTTGATTATAGGATTCGGAGAGCATGGATCTTAGCTAGTTTCGCAAACAGGTGTGTAATTGTATGCTATGTTTGTTAATCGGCTGAAAAGCCGAAAAGTATGAGTTGTTTACACTACTATGACTATAGATCGGCAAAATGCCGAAAAGCCAGAAATGTGGCGAATGATACCATACGAGCGTGTAATCGTACGTGTGGGGAACTGAGCCCACGAACATGGCGTTAGTCTGTAGAGAAAATCACGAGCGCTCTCGTGGTTTTGGGCTATTTTGGGCCTCGTTGGGCCGAAATGGGCCCAATGGGCTTGAAGGCCCACACGGATAAAATGTGTGTGATGTGGTAAGTGTTGTTCGGATTATAACACTCGCATAGCTGTGGCTATTTCTAGGCTAATTGGGCCACACAAGCGTGTGGGCCCACTTAGGTCGAATTATGGGCCTTAGGCCCATTTACACCGTTGTGACTATTTAGGTTACTTAAGTCGCTTGAGGCAACGGTGGACCTTCTGTTGGGTCGCCAAGTCCCTCAATTTACAAAAATTACTGAAATACCCCCAATTTACAAAAATTACTAAAAACCCCTGGTTTGTAAAATTACTGAAATACCCTCAATTTGAAAAATTATCAAAATACCCTCGATTTACAAAAATTATTGAAATACCTTTAATTTTCAAAATTACCAAAATACCCCCAATATGTAAAAATTATCGAAATACCCTTAATTTGTGAAATTATCAAAATACCCTTAATTTGTAGAATTACCGACATACCCATATAGGGTAAAATGATCGTTTTACCCTTGTGGGTAGATAACTGGCTTGGTCTTTGAATTTGACTGACTTGACTGTGGTCGTATGATTGGTATGCTTTTAATGTGTGTAAATGACTGTTATTGTGCATAGCCATTTTGCATACACGTGTGATGATTGAGCATGACATACACAACATATTGCATGGGGTTGGGATTCTGTTATGGAGGAAGTACTGTTAAGGGTAGCTCTGGCACAATTACTGTTACTGGTGGCTTTACCACATATACTTTACTGGGAACTCTGCTGTGTTATTATTATTTCTGGCAGCTATGCTGCAATATTGGTGTGTGGGCTGGGTGGGTCGACTTTGTCCCCATATAGTGTATTGGGTTGGTACAGGTGGTGTGCTGGCTAGATTGGGATGGGTTTGCATACTTGCACCATACTACATATTGTTTCTGTATTGGGCTAAGGCCAACCTTCTTTCTATATTGGGCTAAAGCCTAAATTGTTCTGTTCTGTTACTGATTTGAGCTAGGCCCAACTATTACTAATATTAAGAATGGGCTAGGCCCAATTGATTTTGTTATGGGTTGTGACCCAAATGATATTGTAGTGGGTTTTGGCCCTCGTATGCTCTGAATTAGACTGTACCGCTACTGTAAAAGGGCCCTGGCCATGACTGTTTCCGTTTTTTTTCTATTTCTGTATATTGACTGTTACTTTAGTAAGGGCGATTACACATTGAGTTTTCATAAACTCATCCCGTTTATTAACTGTGCAGGTAATCCCCAGTATTGGAAGGATCGGTGCTGTGAGGGACTCGGAGATGGCCACACAACTGCTATTGATTCCGATTTTCTTTTAAGTTATCTACTTATAAGTGCTTATATTTTGATTTGGGTTGTAATAAGGCCTTTGTTAATTTCTGGATTTTAAATTGGGATCGTCGATTTATTACGTTTTCTATCTGTCTTAAAAGTAGATCATGGTTTTCCAAGTTAATAACTGTTTTCAAAACACTACACTTTCACAACTTAATCTTGAAACATCACGTTTTCGTAAATCGGTTACTTTTAAGCTTAGCTTCCGACACTGTAAAGAAATTTTGGGAATAAAACAACGCAACTGGGATTTTACTCAATTTTTTAATTAAGAAGGGTTTTCAATGAAAACATGGTTTTCGAAAGACACTCCAATGTGGCACGCCAAATTTGGGCCTAACTTCTAGGCCGGGTTTGGGGTATTACACGCAGGCCCATTTCTTAGATTTTTTAGAACGAAAATCAATTTTTAATAAACCTAAGATTTTATTAAGATGAATAAGTTTTGAGGTGATCTAATCACACCTAATTAAAAAGGATTAGTGGCAACTCCTTTATTATTTTAAAATAAAAAGTCGATTTCCAAAATGGGGTTTTGATAGCTTGGCGACTCCACTGGGGACTAATAATAGAGTCAAGCTACAAGTTGATTACTTTTTGGTCTTTTTATCAAAAATTGAGAATTTAGTTTAAATTGACGATCCTTTCCTTGCATTTTATCCTTCATGTTAGTGGTAAATAATGTCTGTTATCTCGGGTTATATAGCGATCTAATACATCTGTTTTATTGGTTCGAGAGTTTCTCTTTCTATTTTCACATATTGCATGGCATAATCATTCCATTTTATCTTCTTAGGTGGGAGTGAGAAGTTATTTCTTCGTGAGGTCTTCACCTCCGCATAGGATAGTGGGCCGCTTTCGGGATACATCTGTACCTATATCTTCGTGAGGTCTTCACCTCCACACATACATAGGGAAATGTATCCCTAAACTGAACTCTATCCATATGAACCTATAATGGGTGAGGATCGAGGAATATGTTGGTTTAGGTACTTTACTTTAGAACCAAACCGCATGTAATAAACCTTGAGAGCCAGCCCCAAGAAGGACAATGTCAAACCTTTAGCAGTCACTCAAATATATTCTTTATTCATTATTCTTTGCTTTGTATTCTATCTTTATATAAAATGTACTGACTTGTTTCTTTTTGTTTTGGTTGTGATTACATTGCATTTTCATCTTAGAAAAAGGTTGTTAATTCATGTTCAGTTGCTAAATAGAGAGCTTGTCATGGAAAAGGGGTTTTTTTGATAAAGTGGAAGACAATGTGGTCGTGCCAATATGGTCTAAGAAAAGGCAATAAGAGAAAGGTGACAGCCTGTAAGAGGGGCATGTCAGAGATATAGACCACATTATGAGCGAAGCTTTGGCTCGAGTACAAGAAGTGGCTAACCACTTGTAGACCCCAGCTGTTCAAATCTTGAAATATGAATCAGAGTTAGATCGAGGCCGGGAATTAGCTTGGCTTCTTGGAAAGTTATGGTTTGGAGTGTTAAAGTGAGGTCGTATATGTATCCGCTTTATGTAAAGAAACTTGTTTTCTACTAAAGTTTTTCTAATAGAATTGAACTAGAATCAACACCTTTTTGCTTGCATCTTTTCCATTCATTAACACTACATTTCATTACATGCCATAAATTTCATGAAATTCGAAAGTGCGTCAAGTTCAGAACTCTAGTACAGAATTCTTTGAAAACTTTGAAGATTTGGAAGGGGAAGATGTTTGTGGCTCCGAAGAGGGAACTGAGGAAATGAACCTATAAAAAATCTGTTCCTATATCCCCAAAAGTCTTCTGAACAATTGAACTGTAGGGGAGATCCCTGTAGTATTTAGGACTATTTTAGAGTAATGTTCAGAACACACCTGTTGCTCTAAGCCTTGGAGAAATAGAGATCTTTTTGTGAAAAGGCACATGTCCACTATTTTTATTTTAATGAAAACAATGCATCTTTATGTTCAACTTGGAAAATATTATACTTTTTTTCTCATACTCATACCATACATTTAATCATTCTTAAATTCATTTGTTCCTTGGGTTTCTTTTTATTCTTATAATAGGTCTCCAGATATCAATAATGTGAGCGACGCTGCTGTTAACTCAGAGTCTCCTTTCAAGCAGGATATATGTCTGAAGGAATCTTAGGACTTTGAAGATGATTGATATTGTAATTTGTCTTCTGATTTGATAAGGATGGTAGAACAAGATGAGAAAAAGATCCTACCTTACAAAGAGTCAGTGGAAATTGTGAGCTTGGGGGATGAAATGGAAAAGAAAGAGGTGAAAATCGAAACTTGCATCATTGCAAAGACAAGGTGAGACCTCGTTGTGTTGCTCCAAGAATTCAAAGAAGTCTTTGCATGGTCATATCAGGACATGCCCGATCTAAGTACTAGTATCGTGGTACACAATCTTCCCATTAAGGAAGAATACAAGCCAGTTTAGCAGAAAAAGGATGAGGCGAGATGTACTGTTGAAAATAAAAGAAGAGGCCAAGAAACAATTTGACGCTGGTTTCCTACAAGTGGTTAAATATTCATAGTGGGTAGCCAAATATAGTCTTTGTCTCTAAGATAGGAAAGTGCGAATGTGCATAGACTACAAAGATTTAAACTAGGCTAGCCTGAATGATAATTTCCCGTTGCCTCACATTGATACCCTAGTGGACAACACGACAGGTTATTCACTATTTTCTTTCATGGATGATTTCTTCGGATACAACCAGATAAAGATGCATCCTAAAGATATGGAGAAGACCACATTTGTAACAATGTGGGGAACATTTTGTTATAAAGTGATGCCATTTGGACTAAAAAATGTAGGAACAACATATCAAAGAGTCATGATAACTTTGTTTCATGATACGATGCACAAAGAAATTGAAGTTTATGTCGATGATATGATCGCAAAATCCCAAACAGAAAAAGAGAATGTGTAAGTCTTGAGGAAATTATTTTTGAGGTTAAGAAAACTTCAGTTAAATCTGAATCTAGCAAAATGCACTTTCGGGGCTACGTTGGGTAAATTGCTGGGATCTGTAATCAACAAGAAAGGGATCGAGATTGACCTGGATAAAGTCAAGGCTATATAGGAGTTACCACCGTCGCGTACCCAAAAGGAGGTTCGGGGTTTCTTAGGAAGATTAAATTACATTGCCCGGTTCATTTCACAACTAACTGAGAAGTGTGACCCCATATTCTGTCTCCTTAAGAAACATGACCTAGGTGTATGGGATGAGGAATGCCAAAGACCTTCAATAAGGTCAAACATTACTTGTCCAATGCCCTAGTGCTAATGACACCTAGGCCAGATAAACCACTTATACTGTACTTGGTAGTATTTAAAAATTCCATGGGATGTGAACTTGGCCAACATGATGAGTCAGGGAGGAAAGAAAGAGCAATCTATCATCTCAGCAATAAGTTTACTGAATGCGAGACAAGATATTCGCCAATTGAGAAGCTGTGCTGCGCCTTAATTTGGACTACCTAGAGGTTGAGACAATACATGTTGTACCATACAACTTGGCTCATCTAGAAGATGGATCCATCAAAGTACATAATAGAGTCAACCGCGTTGAATGGAAGAATGGCTCGATAGTAAATTCTACTTTTCAAATTTGATATAATCTATTGAAACTAGAATACAGTAAATGGGAGTGCAATAACGAATTTCCTAGTTAGCAAAGCTCTAGAGGATTACGAGCCTTTAAATTTCAATTTCCCAAATGAAGATCTGATGTATGTTGCAATCACTGAAGAAGGTACTTCAAGAGAATATCCCTGAATATTAAATTTTGGCGGTGCCTCAAACGTTATGGGTAACGGAATTAAGGGTATCCCCAGACAGAGATCATTATCCTTTCACTAGTAAACTTGATTTTGATTGCACAAATAACATGGTAGAATACGAGGCATGCATCATAGGTATCCATGGAGCTATAGAACGTAGGATCAAGGTATTGGAGGTATATAGGGACTCTGCACTAGTAATCAATCAACTCAAAGGTGAATGGGAGACAAGAGATCCCAAGTTGATTGATTATCGAAAGGTATTTCTCACATTAATTAAAGAGTTTGATGACATCATCTTCTGCTACCTCCTACGAGATGAAAATTAGATGGTCGTTTCCTTGACTACCTTAGCTTCAATGGTCAAAGTGAATAAACAAGAGGATGTAAAACCTATCCAGATGAGCATTTATGAGGCCCTGACCCATTGCTACAACATCGAGGAAGAAGAAATAGATGATCGCCCTTTGTACCATGACATATTGTGATATGTAAAGACTATGAATACCCTGAGTAGACAACCGAGAATGATAAAAGGACTATAAGAAGGCTGGCAAATGAGTACACCCTAGATAGGGGGATCCTATACGGAAGAAGAAAGGACCAAATGTTGCTAAGGTGTGTAGATGTTGTTGAGGCCAAGAAAGTCCTATAAGAAGTTTGTGATGGTGTTTGTAGAGCATATGCTAATGGTTTTACAATGCCAGGCAAATCATGAGATTCAGATATTATTGGTCCACCATAAAAGGGGATTGTACCAATTATGCCAAGAGATGTAATAAATGCCAAATTTATGTAGACAAAATTCATGTGCCTCATTCACCTCTTCATGTTATGACTTCTCCATGACCTTTCTCTACGTGGGGGCATTGATGTCATTAGGCCGATCTCGCCAAAAGCTTCCGATGGCCATCGATTCATCTTTATGGTCATTGATTACTTCACCAAATGGATAAAAGCCGCTTCTTATGCCAATGTCACAAAGTTGGCAGTTAGCAAATTCTCAAAGAAATAGATCATATGTCGATATGGAATGCCAGAAATGATGATATCTAATAATGCATTAAATTTAAACAATGGCACGATAGCGGAGGTTTGTAGTCAATTCAAGATCAAACATCATAAATCGTCACCATATCGCCCAAAAATGAATAGTGCAGTAGAGGCAACAAATAAGAACATTAAGAAGATCATGGGGAAAATGACAAAGACTTATAAATATTGGCATGAGAAATTACCATTTGCCCTTTATGTTTATCGAACTTCTGTCAGAACCTTTACTGAGGCAACTCCTTTTTCATTGGTTTACGGAATGGAGACAATTTTTCCCATTGAAGTCGAGAGTCCTTCTCTCTGAGTTTTATCAGAGTTGAAGTTAGATGAGGCTAAAAGCTATCCGTCATGGTCAGATGTACCAAAAATGAATAATGCAAAGGTTCGCCCCAAAGAATTCCATAAGGGGGACATGGGGCGAACCTGGTGTAGAAAAAGATCCTTTCCATACAAAAGGACGTTAGAGAAAAATGGATGCCAAATTGGGAAGGAACTTATGTGGTAAAAAAGGTCTTTTCTGGAGGAGTATTGATTTTGACCAAGATGGATGGCAGAGATTTGCCCAACCCTATGAATTTAGATTCAGTAAATAGGTATTTCCTCTAAAAAAAGGATAGGCTAAGACGAAAACCCGCAAAGGGCATCTTGAGACCAAATAAGTTTCGAGTTGAAAACCCAAAAAGGAAACTCAAATTTTGACCAAAGAATGGGCATGTAATAGTCGTTTCCCCTCAAAGGCAACAAAGAGGAGACACTTTACATCTTGGGGTATCGACAGAGTACTCTAGGTCTCCCAAACACATATTAAGCTCAGATTGATCCTTAGCAAGTTTGCTCGGAGAAGCTCATATTGCGATATTTGGGGCACTTGGCTTTATTTCTACCCACTTTATGTTGTAGCAATGTTTGCCACTTTAATTAATCTTTTCATTAAAAGCTTTTCCCCCAATAAATTTCAGTCTTGTCCATTGTTACAACATTGTTCAAGCATTTTTGCATTGAAATAGCGATTGATGGACTAACAATATTAAAGTAAAAGGATTTCTGCATATCGCTCTGAAACATTTCTAAATAGTATAGGGACATTAAATAGGACCACTAGTTAGAACTAACCAAATTTAAGGGTTGGAAATATCTTGGAACGAATAGTCCAAATTGTGATTACCTCTTTGGGTTTCCTGTTAAAAATACCAGATCTGAACAAGAAGGCATGGTAACACATCACTGATAGAACCTTGACGAACAACGAACAATGTCAACCTAAGTAATAAAAGGGGGACATTCTTGAAAATTACATTCTGCATTCATACAAATTTTATTCATATACATCTAGTTAGAAGGATTTGATTCATTCTGATCATAACATCCTGATCACTTGGCATAAAATATAGGTCTATGAAATGGATTCTACAGGTCCTGTTCCCTAAAGAACAGTGTAATAAATGGGTGAAACTACAAATCCTATACCTTTGTAGTTGTAGTGCGTCGGATTGAATCTACCATAGCGAGTCTTATCTCCCTAAAGTTACAGTGGAGTAAGATTGAAGCTACAAATCCTATACCCCTGAAGTTGCAGTGGGTTGGATTGAATCTACCATAGCAAATGTTATCTCCCTAAAGTTGCGGTGGAGCAGATTGAAGTTACAAATCCTATACCTCTAAAGTTGTAGTGGGTCAAATAGAATCTACCAAAGCGAATCTTATCTCTCTAAAGTTGCAATAGAGCAAAATAAAGTAAGATTTTAAATCTTACCTGTTCATTGGCACTAGGAGGCCCTCCTCTGCTCTGAAAGGTCTCCAAACCCCTTAGGGTTCATCGACGACCACATCGTACAAGAGAAACCAAAAGGTTTGGCTTATATAGGTTTAATGAAACTCGTCGTTTTGGCCTGGCTTCAGAAGCCCCAAAACGACATCGTTTTGACACTGACCTGAAGATCTGACCCAAATAGGCCAAGGATTCGCGTGTTTTTTGAAGGGTTGGGAAAATTTCTTCCTAGACCCTTCCGCTTTTTTTCTTTTTTTAATTTCATCCTATACTCTTTTTTACTTATTTCATTTTTACCCTTTTATTTTATTTTTTTACATTTTGATCCTTTGACCCACTGTTGACTTAAGGGAATGACATGGGGCTGGGATAATTACCCATTCGGCCCCGGCAACTTTCGCATGTTTTGATTTAACCTTTTTTTGTTTTTTTAATTTATACTTTGAATTTCAATTAGGTTTCAATGTAGTCCTTTGCCTACTTATTTTATTTTTTATTATCATTATTTTATTATTTATTTTATTATTTCCGGCACTTTTATGTCATTCACATTTATCCCTTTCAATTATGCATCTTTTATTTTTATTTTGAATTATCATGTTTATTTTATTATTAAATATGGTATTATGATTATTATTGTTATTATTATTACCATTGATCAATGTTATTATTATTATCATTATAGTTATATTATTAATATTGTACTATCATTACCATTACCTTTGCTACTATTATTTTATTCCTTTATTATTTATTTATAATATTATTGTATTTGTACTTATGTTGAAATTCCATTTTTGCTAAGTATTCTATTACACTTGCACATAATCATACAATGTCCAAATAAATTAATTGCGCATCTCATTAAATATTATATTCATTTTTACCCGACGCATAGGAAATAATTAGAATCAAGACGATGTTCTTTAATTAGGGAATTCGAGAAATCATGCCCTAACTTATGGGGTACGACTTTCTCCTTGAACCGAGATAATTGAATATCCTTTTAAAATAAAAACACATAAGATTTAAGTAATAATTAAATAATGAGCAATCTTATTTTCGATGATTCGAGATATCGTGCCCTAACTTACGGGACATAACCTTTTCGTTTTGGTTACCTCGAGATAAGAAAGCCTTTTACATAAGTTTTAATTCAGTTAGTGATATTTTAATTAAATGGCATCATGTAAAAAGGGTTGACATTTTAAATTCTCGTCGAATTCTCAATATTCGACGCCAAGACATTAAGTAATCAACTAGGTACCAATTTTGGGCTTTATGAGGGTGCTAATCCTTCCTCATACGTAACAGACTCTCAAACCCATTTCTTGGATTTTGTAGATCGAAAATCACCGTTTTAATAAACCTAACATTTTATTATAATGACTAATCTTTGAGGTGAACTAATCACACCTAATTAAAAAAGATTGGTGGCGACTCCATTTTCGTTTTAAATAATAAGTCGATTTCCAAAAATGGGTTTCGACGATAATATTAGTATAATAAAATAATTTATAGTATCTCATTGTTAATAATATGTTCCAATTTAAATAATTAATAGAAATCATTTATACAATTTAATTTAAATATATAAAATATAAAAATATAAATGAAGTGCAAATTTGTAATTTGATATCCAAATTGTTTTGAATAAGTTAAACGGTTGAATTTGAATTTCTTTTATCTAGGTTTAAAAGTTTACGGTGAGCGTTCGATCGAATTAAATAAAAAATTGAGTTAATCAAGTTGACGAATCATATTTTATCATCTTAACTTAATTTGAAAATTTCTTTAATCGAATCCAGTAAGATAGAATTTGAATCAAATATATTTGTTCGAGCTAAATTTAAAAAAATGACTTTAGTGTTCTTTTATGTTTATGTAAATATTTTTCTAAAGTTTGTAAACATGATTGTTGACACCATTTTTCGATGAAAACGGGGTCAACTTGGGTTTTGAAAAATGAAAACGAAAACGGGAGTCGCCACCAATCCTTTCCTGATAAGGTGTGATCGGATCACCTTGAAAAGTGGTTGTTTTTAATAAATGATTTAATTTTATTATAACAACGAGTTTGGTCCACGAAATTTAGAAAACGGGTTCCAGAGTCGGTTACGTACGAGGAAGGATTAACACCCTCGTAACGCCCAAAAGTTGGTACCTAGTTAATTAACTAATGTCTTGATGTCGAAAATTGAGAACTTTGAAGAATTTTAAAACACGATCCTTATTTTGAAAGAAAATTTATAAAAATCGAGCTGCTCATTAAGACTTTTTCATTTCCGAAAGAGAAAATGTCACACCCAATGCGTTAGGGTACGATATCTTACCTCTTCAGAAATGAGCAAGTCTAAACTCGCATAGAAAAGTTTAAAAGAGTGTTTAATTGCTTAAGTCATATGAGAAAAAAATTGCAACCCAATACGTTAGGGTACAATTTCTTCAAATGTTAAACATTGAATATTGCATTTTATTTAAAAAAATCCTCGTCTCGAGACACCAACGTATCACGTCCAATGCATTAGGACACGACGTATTAGATTCTCGATAATGAGTTTTTTCATTTATGTCCTTTTTTATAAAAGAATAATCTCCATTATTTTTGATTCAACAAAAGAAATCGAAACCCAATACGTTAGGGCTCGATTCTCTCGAAAATCTCAAATATCGAGTGTTATTTTTTTATCTTGAAATTTTCTGTTTTTTTGAATAAATTCGAGTAAATGAATGTAAAATGATAATAATGATGACAATGTAAATAAAATGATACAAGCAAAACAATAAATAATAAAAACAGTCATACGGGCAAAATAACAAATAATTAGAAACTAAAGTAAGAAAACAAACAATAATGAACATGTAAATAAATGAACAAAATTAACGAAATGATACAAATATAAAAGATATATAAACATAAATATGTATAAAATAATAAAAATATGAAAAACATATATATGTGCATGTATTCATGAAAATAAAAATATATATATATATATATATAAAATTATACAATATAAAAATATACATAAGTATGCATCAAAGTTTTAAAGATATATAAACAAGTAAATGATTATAATTTATATATGTTTAAATTAAATTAAAAATATGGGTGTAAATATATACAAATTAGAAAGTATAAAATAAATAAATAAATAAAAGTACGTACATATATATATATATTTACAAAATTTAGCAAATATGTATATAGATATAAATATATGTATATATAAATTATAAAAAATGAGTATATATGTATACATATATATATACGTATAAAGTTATAAGATATATAAAATATAAAGGTAGGTATTTATGTACATGTATATAAATTTTAAAAATTATGTGTGTACACATACTATAAGAACACGTGTATATAAAAGAGTATGTATGTTTATAAAAACTATATGAAAATGTAAAGCATATGGGTACTTGTATATATTTATAAAAAGATGCATGTAGATATATAGATTCAAATTATAAAATATGAAAACATAAAGATAAATATATACATATACATATATATGATAAAATTTATAATTTTAAAGGTATAAATAAGCAATAACATCAATAATAATTAATAATAGTATAACATCAAGTTTATTACTTAATAAGAAATTAAACAAAATACAAGAGGACTAAATTAAAACTTTAAACGAACTTGGGTTTAAATAGGTAAATAAACAAAAGGAATAATGCAGGACCAAAGTGAAACGCGCTTAAAGCGTGAGGGACTTATGGGAAATATTTCCCGATCTCAAACGCTGCGTTTCAACCAGGCAAGACTTGGTCTAAGGACCAAATCGGGATGAAGCAAAATCCACAGGCGAAATAAAAAACAAAAGACCACATTGAAACAAACTTCAAAGGCGGGGACCTATTGCATAAATAACCCAATTCATGAAAACACGGATCCCTTTGAGCGGGTCGATCGCATGGCGGATCGGGGCTTAAACGGCACCTTCGGAAAATAATATTTAACCCAAAAAATTTAAAACTGTCATTTGTACAAAAATTTTAAAACCCTAAAAAATTTTCCTCCTTTCTCCTCAGAGGTATCCGGCCCTTGGCTCTTGGCCTTCATCAGGCGTTTTCTTGGCGGTGGGTAGGAGTAGCGTAAAGCAGCCTTTCAAGCCCTCTCCCATGACGTCCCCGAGGGCTAGTCCTCTCACCATGGAACCGAGGAAAAAAAAAGGAGATACTCCCGTTCGGCTCCGGTGACGGCGAATACGGCTCGACAATCGATTTACGTTATGACAGTATTCTCTTCCTCATTTGTTTCGTTTACATTAAATGGGGTTATAAAATAAATAAACAAACGTAAAAATAAAATGAAATAAGATAAATGCAAGAACAAAATAAAAGCGGTATCCACCTTTTTGTTCTTTTAATCTGCTTATTTTGTATGCAAAATGTTGTAAAAAGAGAAGAAGAAGTACAGAATGTGGTTCGGCCCTTTTATAGCCGATTTGCTTCTATCTATTTCCTATTGTTTTTCTATTTTCTTTCTTTTTGCAGGCATTCGATGGGCACCAGCGGATGGGATGAGGCGGTGGCGTAGAGGACCAAGGTCCAAAGCATGTCAAGGCTTGAGAGACCAAAGGTGCAAGAGGCGGCGCCTAGGGTTTGAAACTGAAACCCTAGGTGATTGAACTCTTGGGCCGGGCTTCAGAATCGGGCTTAGGAAGTTTTAATTTGTTTATGCCTTGTTTTTGAAGCCCGGGTAAAATTGGGCCTCTACAGCTGCCCCTCTTTGCTCGTTGTCGTGTAACGAAAACGGAGCAAAGACTTCAAAAGGACCAATTTTACCCGGTCTCGCCGAGTCTTGATTTCTTCTGGTGCTTATCTTTTTCAAATAACTTCGTGCTAGTCAACTGCGTCTCATCGCTTCAACCCAATCCACTGCACTTCGGAGAGATCTGACTTGTTACCCCAATCTTCTTTGCAGTGACTTTAGAGGGATGAAGCTTCTGGTTTTGGTCTACTCCTCTGCAACTTCAGGGATATGAGACTTGACGTTCATATCTTCAATTCGTCCCATTGCAACTTCAAGAAAGTAAGACTTGTATATTGAACCTGTTCCACTGCAACTTCAAGGGGATAAGGTTAGTGACTTTAATCCGCTCCATGCTTCAACCTATTCCGCTACAACTTCAGGGAAATAAATATGATTCGTAGCCGATCTGCTCCATGCTTCAACCTAATCCGCTGTAACTTCAGGGAAATAAGATTCGACATGATAAGAACCGCTATCTACTGTTTGCTCCACTACAACTTTAGGGAGACATGACTTGTTGTTTTTAGTCTACTCCACTGCATCTTCAGGGAAATAACACTTGTATCTTCGACCTACTACACTGCAACTTCAGGGAAATAGGATTCGTAGCCGATCTGCTCCATGCTTCAACCTAATCCGCTGCAACTTCAGGGAAATAAGATTCGACATGGTAAGAACCGCTATCTACTGTTTGCTCCACTACAACTTTAGGAAGACATGACTTGTTGTTTTTAGTCTACTCCACTGCATCTTCAGGGAAATAAGACTTGTAACTTCAACCTGCTCTACTACAACTTCAGAGAGACAAGGTTTATGACCTCGCTGATCTGTTCTCTAGGGAACATGACCTGCATAATCAATCTTATGGACCTAATTATGCCTAGCGTTTAGGATGACATGGTCAAAATGAATCAAATGCTCCTAATTGAGTGTGTGTGAATGATATTTGCATGAATGCAGAATGTCATGAGAATGATCCATTTTTAATGTTTGGGTTGTCATTCCTCATGGTTCATCAAGGTTTTATCACTAATGCCTTCTTGTTTAGTCGGTATCTTTGACAAAAATAGTCGCAACTTAGACTATTTTTCTCAAATGCGTTCAACCCCTAAGCTTGGTTAGTTCTAAATAATAGTCCTGTTTCAGGTTCCTGTACTATTTAGAAGCTTTCAGAGTAATATGCAGAACTCCTTTTGTTTGAATATTGTCAGTCCATTAATCATATTTCGATGAAAAATGCTTGAAATAAGATTATCGAAATGGGTAAGATGAAACTTTGTAGAGAGCAAAGTTTGAAATGAATGAATTAATCAAGACAGCAAAATTTGCTAGAATACAAAAGGAGGGTAGACTAAACAAGATGGGGAATTTCATCAAAATACAAAAATAGAAATAGGTGTCCCAGATATCGTAGTATGAGCTTCTCTGTACAACCTTTCTGTAGACTATTTTGAGTCGGACATGTGTTTAGGAGATCTACAGTATTCTGTCGACGCCTCAAAATCTCGCTTACCCTTTCTTGTTAATTTAGGTATAGTAAGATCACCACATACCCCAATCCGATCCCAAAATCTGAGCCGCCCTTTTTAGGTTTTCAACTCAAATCCCCTTTGGTCTCAAGGTGCCCTTTGCGGGTTTTCACCTTGGCCTCTCCATTTTTTTTTAAAACTCAAAGCGTCCTTCGAGGGTTTTCACCCTGGCCTCCCCTCTCCTTTTTAGATGAAATATTTCTTGACTGAATCCGAATTCACAGGATTAGGTAAGTTCTTACCATCCATCTCGGTCAAAATCAACGCTCCTCCAGAAAAGGCTTTCTTTACTACATAAGGCCCTTCCCAATTTGGCATCCATTTTCCTCTAAAATCTTTTTGTATGGGGAGGATTTTCTTCAGTACCAAGTCTCCTTCATGGAATTCTCTGGGACGAACCCTTTTGTTGTAAGCTCGCATCATTCTCTTTTGGTACATTTGGCCATGACGTATAGCTCGAAGCCTCTTTTCTTCGATCAGATTCAGTTAATCATATCGAGATTGAATCCATTCCGCCTCATCTAACTTCAGTTCTGACAAAACTCGGAGGGAAGGAATCTCTATTTCAATGGGCAAAATCGCCTCCATTCCATAAACCAATGAGAAAGGCGTTGCCCCGGTAGAAGTTCTGACAGATGTTCGATAAGAAAAAAGGGCAAATGGTAGCTTCTCGTGCCAATCCTTATAAGTCTCAGTCATTTTCCCCACGATCTTCTTGATATTTTTATTGGCTGCTTCTACCGCGCCATTCATTTTTGGACGATATGGCGATGAGTTGTGGTGTTTGATTTTGAATTGATTACAGACCTCCGCTATCGTACTATTGTTCAAATTTAATGCATTGTCGGATATAATCCTTTCCGGCACCCCGTACCGACATATGATCTCCTTTTTTAAGAATCTGCTGACTGCTGATTTTGTAACATTGGCATAGGAAGTGGCTTCCACCCACTTAGTAAAGTAGTCAATAACCACAAATATGAACCGATGCCCATTTGAAGCTTTTGGTGAGATCGGCCCTATGACATCCATGCCCCACATGGAGAAAGGCCATGGAGAAGTCATGACATGGAGAGGTGCAGGGGGCACATGAATCTTGTCTCCATAAATCTGGCACTTATGGCATTTCTTGGAGTATTTGATGCAGTCTCCTTCCATAGTGGACCAATAATATCCAAATCTCATGATTTGTTTGGCCATTGTGAAGCCATTGGCATGTGTTCCACAAACTCCTTCATGCACCTCTTCCAAGATCTGTTTGGCCTCTACCGCGTCCACAAACCTTAGCAGCACCTGATCTTTCCCTCTTCCGTATAAGATTTCTCCATCCAAAACATAGTCATTGGCCATCCTCCTCAATGTCCTCTTTTCATTCTCAGTTGCCTGGTCAGGATACTCACGACTTTTTACATATTGCAATATGTCATGATACCAGGGGTGATCATCCTTTTCCTCTTCATCGTCGATGTTGCAACAATGGGCTGGAACCTCATAAACACTCATTTGAATAGGCTTCACATCCTCTTGTTTATTTACTTTGATCATAGAGGCTAACGTAGCCAATGCGTCGGCCATCTAATTCTCCTCCCGAGGGAGATAACAGAAGGTAATTTCATCAAACTCCTCGATTAATTCCAAGACCAGTTTTCGATAACTAATCTATTTGGAGTCTCTTGTTTCCCATTCGCCCTTGAGTTGATAAATTACTAATGCAGAATCCCCATATACTTCTAGCACTTTAATCTTGCGTTCGAGTAGCTGCACGAATTCCCATGATGCACGCTTCATACTCCGCCATGTTATTGGTGCAATCAAAATCTAATTTGCTAGTAAATGGGTAGTGATCACCGTCGGGAGATACCAAGATTGCCCCGATTCCATTGCCTACGGCATTCGAGGCTCCGTCAAAATTCAGCTTCCAAAGACCGTCTCCTCGAGAATCTTTATCTACGATTGCAACATACATCAAATCTTCATTTGGAAAATCAAAGTTTAGCGGCTTGTAATCCTCTAGAGCTCTACTTGCCAGAAAATCTGCTATTGCGCTCCCTTTTACTGCCTTTTGGTTTACATAGACTATATCAAATTCAGACAGTAGAATTTACCATCGGGCCATTCTTCCATTCAGAGCAGTCGACTCCATTAGATACTTCAGAGGGTCCAGTTTAGAGATTAACCAGGTTGTATGGTACAACATGTATTGTCTCAATCTCCGAGTTGTCCAAATCAAAGTACAACATAACTTCTCGATTGGCGAGTATCTCATCTCGCATTCAGTGAACTTTTTACTGAGATAGTAGATAGCTCTTTCTTTTCGTCCTGACTCATCATGTTGGCCGAGCACAAATCCCATAGAATTTTCAAATACTGCCAAATACAGTATCAGTGGCTTGTCGGGGCAAGGTGGCATTAGCACTGGGACGTTAGACAAGTAATGTTTGACTCTTTGACACTCCTCATCCCATACACCTGGATTGTGTTTCTTGAGGAGACGAAATATGGAGTCACATTTCTCGGTTAACTGTGAAATGAACCGAGCGATATAGTTTAGTCTTCCTAAAAAACCTCGACCTTCTTTTTGAGTACGGGGTGGAGGCAGTTCTTGTATAGCCTTTACTTTGTCTGGATCAATCTCAATTCCTCTCTCACTGACCACAAATCCCAGTAATTTTCCTGATCTGGCTCCGAAGGTGCATTTCGCTGGATTTAGCTTTAGTTGAAACTCTCTTAACCTTATGAATAATTTTCTGAGGACTTGCACATGTTCTCCTTCTGTTCTAGATTTGGCGATCATATCATCGACATAGACTTCTATCTCTTTATGCATCATGTCATGGAACAAGGTGACATAGCCCTCGATATGTCGCACCTGTATTTTTTAGTCCAAACGGCATCACTTTGTAACAGAAAGTCCCCCACATCGTTATGAAGGTAGTCTTTTCCATGTCCTTAGGATGCATCTTAATTTGGTTATACCCGGAGAAACCATCCATGAAGGAAAAGAGTGAGTAACCACCGTGTTGTCCACTAAGGTATCAATATGGGGCAACGGGAAATTATCTTTGGGACTGGCTTTGTTCAGATCTCTGTAGTCCCCACACATTCGCACTTTCCCATCTTTCTTAGGAATAAGGACTATGTTGGCTACCCATTCTGAATACTTGGCCACTTGTAGAAACCCAGCATCAAACTGCTTCTTAACTTCTTCTTTTATTTGTAACAAGACATCAGGTCTCATCCTTCGGAGCTTTTGTTGAACTGGCTTACATTCTTTCTTTATGGGGAGTCGATGCGCTACTATATCAGTGTTTAACCCTGGCATATCTTGATAAGACCATGCAAAGACATCTTTGAATTCTTGGAGCAACTCAATGAGGTCTCGCTTCGTCTTCATGTTAATATAAGCTCCAATTTTCACTTCTTTTCCTTCCCCTAAGCTCACAACTTCTATCGCCTCTTTATAAGGTAGGATCTATTTTTCTTCTTGGTCTACCATCCTTAACAAATCAGGAGATAAGTTACAACCTTGATCGTCTTCAAAATCCTGAGAATCTTCTATACCCATGTCTTGCTCAAAAGGGAACTCTGGATTAGTAGCAGTGTTGCTTATATCATTAATATCTGGGGACCTATTATCGAGGTGAAGAGGGATTCAAATAAAAGAATCTAAGAATAATTATATGCATAATATGTTTATGAATGGAATGGAAAGAATAAAGAATATTTGCTCAAAACGAGACTGAATGATATATTTCATTGAAAAGTTCTTAGACATATGCCTTTTACAAAAGATTCTTATTGCTCCCAAGCTTAGAGCAACAAGTGTGTTATAAACATTACTCTGAATTGACTTTAAAAGTTACAGGGAGCTCCTCAACAGTCCAATTATTTAAAACACTTCCCGGCTCATAAGGGCGAATGCCTGATGAATTCCCTTCTGTCACCTCTTCCTCACATATTGCATTGATGTTCAGATTCTCCAATATTTCTTCTATGGTTCCTTTTCTCGATGTCATCCATTTAGAGTGAATAGTTCCCCTCGATACGAAGGTTATGGATATGTGAGGGATTATCATGGGCTCCCATTTAACCTCTTTTCCATCCAAACGCGTTTTTCTCCTTTCTCGCTTCTTCTCCAATTCTTTCCTCTTTTGTTTCGCATCTGGCTCATACCCTAAGCCAAAATGATCTTGTTTGTCCATTAATCTAGGTACATCTACCCTCCCCTGGAGGTATTTTCCAAGTCCTTTTCCAGGTATAGCCCCTTTTCCAGCCATCATTTGTAAGCACATCCTCGTTGTTTTAGATATTCTGGGTGTAGGGAACTTGTTCCCTTCAGCGACAAAGGTTGCATTTACGAATTCCAAAGATTGGAATGAACATTCAATTGCTTCTTCTTCTGGCTCTATGTACGGTGTATCACTAGTTACAACCGCAATGATATCCTCCTCTGTATTGATTGTCACTAGCCGGCCGTCTATTACCAGTTTCAGCTTTTGGTGAAGCGATGACGGTACTGCTCCTCCCGAATGAATCCAAGGTCTTCCTAACAGACAATTGTAAGAAGGCTTGATGTCCATTACCAGGAAATCCACCTCGTACGTGCTTGGGCCGATCAAAAAAGAAATTTCAATCCTTCCCATTACTCTTCTCTCAATACCATCGAAAGCCCTTACCATATTCTGGCACGTTTTCATACGCGAGCTGTCTACGGGCAGCCTATTTAAGGTGGATAAGGGTAAGACGTTTAGGGCTGATCCATTGTCAATTAATACCCCCGGCAACATATACCCCTTACAGTGGATTGTAATATGTAGGGCTTTGGTCGATCCCATGCCCCCCGGTGGTATTTCATCGTCGCTAAAGGAAATGAAATTATCAGTGCCTATATTACCAACCAAACGGTCTAACTTGTTCACAGAAATGTCATCAGCAACGTAAGTTTCATTTAATACTTTCATCAGCGCGCTACGATGCGCTTCCGAGCTTAGAAGTAATGCTAGTACCGAAATACGAGCCAGCTGTTTATGCAACTGCTCTACAACACTGTATTCGCTGTGTTTCAAAAATTTTAAAAACTCTCTAGCTTCATTCTCCGTTACTGGCTTGTTGACAGGTGATTCGGATCGAACCGCTCCTTCTTTCTTCTGTTCGACCGCTGAGGTTTTTCCTTTCACAAGCTCTATTTTTGACGTTGCCGGGACATACTCCCTTCCACTGCATGTGTAGAAGCCATCATCATTACTCTCCTTTGAAGCGTTTATCGGGTTTCCTTCTTCCGAAATTGTCACGTTACAATCATAATTCCATAGAACCTTTTTACTATCCTTATAGGAGAAGGGTGTAGGCTTTTGGATTATGACTTTCGATGGTTCATGTATCCCCGCTTCGCTGCTCCTCGACCGTGAAATAATCACCACTGGGTGATTGACCTTCTGATATCCTTCTACGGGTCCTTCCTCTGAGGCACAGACCTCTCTTTCTTCAAATTCCTTGACTTCTTCATAAAACTCTATCTCCTTATTGTCCATCAGATTTTGTACCATGGTCCTGAACTCTATACATTCCTGAATATTATGACCCTCCTTGGTATGGAACTCACAGTATGCTCCTGCCCTCTTAGGTCTTCCATCTGAATCTTGCGTGATTAGACCCCTATGTACCATCTGATCCCAAACACATTTCATTGGGGTTCTTACCTCCATCACGTCTATCTTAATTCTCTTACTTCCACCCTCAACTATCGCATTTACCCCTTTATCCGTGTGATCGGGTAACGGATTCCTTGCTACATTTGGTCCAGAGGGATCATCTAACTTTACAATACCCATTTTAATGAGTCTTTCAACAACTTTCTTGAACGCAATACAATTCTCAATTGAATGCCCCGCTACCCCTGCATGATATTCGCATTGAGCGTTCGTGTCATACCACTTAGGGAATGGTGGTTGCATGGGTTTCAGATAAAAGGGAGCTACCACACGTGCATCAAATAAATTTTAGTACAACTCTTTATAAGTTATTGGGATAGGCGTAAACTGGAGTTTTTCTGTTCTTAAATTGGTCTCCTGCCTCTGAGAACCCTGATGACTGGTAGCTATCGTCTTTGGCGAGTCAACAGTGATTGACTTTGAATATCCCTTATTGTATGTGTTCACATTATTTATCTCACCTTCTTTCTTCCTTGAGGTCGGTCTTCTAGAGTTTTCTCCTGCATCTATTTTACCACTTCTCACCGCATTCTCGATCATTTCACTAGTCATCACTATGTCTGAAAAACTCCTTGAAGTGCTTCCCAACATATGGGTAATGAACGGGGCTTTCAATGTATTAATAAAAAGCGTCATCATTTCTTTTTCCAAAAGAGGTGGTTGCACCTGAACCGCCACTTCTCTCCACCTCTGCACATACTGTCTGAAGCTTTTGTTTGATTTCTTCTCCAAATTCTGCAGAGTTATCCTGTCAGGCATCATTTCTGAGACATGATTGTACTGTTTCATAAATGCCTGCGCCAAGTCCCTCCAAGTAACAATTTTGGTTCGACTTAGCTGATTGTACCATTTTAACGCTGCTCATGTAAGACTATCCTGAAAGCAGTGTATTAATAATTGATCATTATTAATATACCCCGTCATTCTCCTACAGAACATAGTGATATGGGCTTTTGGGCAACTGGTCCCATTATATTTCTCGAATTCCGGCATCTTAAATTTGTAAGGAAGCACCAAATCCGGAACCAAGCTCAGATCTTTTGCATCTATTCCATGATAGCTGTCAATGCTTTCTATCGCCCTAAACTTCTCTTCAATCCATTTCCATTTTTCCTCAAATTGCTTTGGAAACTCTTCCTTCACCTTGTCCTTCTCAGCTGCTTCATCGAAATCCGGGACAGCAAAATTAATCGGATTATCACCAGGATTAGAGCTAGATCCGACCTGAAGGTTCTTCGGCATTGAAACATCACCTTGAAAATACTGAGGCCTAATCGAAATAGAAGGTCTCCGTGGATGTGGTTCAGTCTGAACTTGCGCATGCGGAGGCGTAAAACCTGGAGGAAAAAGTGATTCATTGTTTTCTTCTTCATCGCAAATCACAGGACCTTTCCCTTTATCTACTCCTTTTGATACGATCTCGGTTTAGTAGTTGAATCCGAGTCGTTTAGTTTCTGATCGTAAACGAAGAAGTATGTTTGAATAAATCGATTCAAAAGAAAGTAAAGAGAAATTGGGTTCAAAGAAAGCAAGTCGGATGAAAAAAGTTGGTATGGTTTTTTGGTTTAGATGAGAAAGAATTGGTTTGAATTTGGTCGAGTTCAGTTTTGGGTTTGTTACGAAATGGTAATGTGATTTGGTTCAAAATGGTAATACGATTTGGTACGAATTGGTAAGGTGATTTGGTTCGAAATGGTAATACGATTTGGTACGAAATGTTAATGGTTCAAAAAGGTCAAGAGTGAACCAACACTGAAGAAGAGTGTTGACCCGAAACTTATAGGACCTAAATGATTTGGAAATGGTTGAAAAGGACCTTGACCCGATACTTAGGAAAGTATGAACCAAAGGTATCAAAGGTGAACGCCACACTCGGGTTTAAGGAGTGATAAGTTCGAAAAAGACTCGGAAAGACGCCACTAAAAGCTTAGATAAGTCTTACGGGTCTCGAACGAAATTTGAGAGAAAATGCCTCGCAAATTTGGCAGCAATTCGCTAAATAAAATGTCAAAAAAAGTCCCTTACAAAGTGAAAATTCAGCTATTTATAATAATCCACTAGGCTAGCCGAATGGTCACTTAAATTCCTTAAAAATTAAGCAAATGAATTACTTAAATGGGATAGCTAGATTCGGCTGAACTTGGAGCTCCAATGGTCACCTTCTAGATGGACAATTGAACTTGGAGCTTGAGGGAGTAAATGGCAGCAGACTACATTCGGTTGATGTGCTTAAAGGAGCTCATTTAATTGGCAACTATTGCTAAAAATTACCAGCAATTAAGAAGATGTTGAGTAGTCACTTTGAGTGTGAAAACCAAGTTTTGAAGAGTCTTTGAATGTGAACACCTTGATCCGAACAGCCATGATGTATTCAACGATTGTGTAAGCAATAAATCATTTGAATGGTCACTTAGGAGACTTCAAACAATGACCAACTTCATTCTCCCATTCATGCATGTGCCGTCCCTTCATGTACCCTCTTTAATACCTTTCATGCTCCAAAACGTTCATGGATGATGTACCGCAGCAACATTCATCAAATAATTCAAATTCATGTTTAGACACATTAAATTAACACTAAAATGCTGCACATTAAATTCGGCAACCTTAGGACATAATTAAAACAAGTAATAAAGTTAACATATTAAAAACAAGCTTAAAACATATTTATAAGTCAGTATAAATTAAGACAAAATTAATAACATGTCATAATAACTAAAATATCATGCATAATTAAGTTTGACCAGATTTAAGACCAATTTACTAACGAAAATTAATTAAGCTTGTAAATAACTAATTTAACTAACTCAATTAATTATTTCACTACTATATTATTGACTAAGTTATTTTGAGCTAATTTTGAGTGGTTCGAATTTAATGAGCTGAAATGGAGCTTAATTCATTTCGTAACAAAGTGCAAGGAAGGCTCATCGAGTTTGTCCAAGCTTCATCAATGCGTCCAACCAAAGTCTCGCTTCAAACTTGATCTACTAAGGCAAAAACACCTCCTTGAATTGTTTAGCTCGTGATCGGGTGATTGGACCTTGAGGCAGCTCCAAAGGCTCCTTGCTCGAGCTAGGTTGGACTTGAGGCGTGGCTGTATCACCTTTGGTTACTAATTGTGTCAACTTAGTTAATAAGTCATCTTGGGACTCCTTCATCTTTTGTACCATGTCTTGCTGGATCTTTTCCATATGTTCTTTTATTTGCACCTGCAACTGGTCTTGCATTTCACTTTGCAGTCGCTCTAGCTTTTCCAACCTTTGATCCATAATTTTTGACTTAGCACGGGTGCCATAACAGTGCCGATTCTCCAGGTTAACTGTCATAATTTTAATTTATTAGGGTCCTGTTATTATACTTAATGCATAATATGATGCGGATGAATGAAATGAATGCAAAAAGAGGTATTGACTCTAATTCAATTTCATTAGAAAAACTTTTACTAGAAAAGAAATTTCTTTACATAAAATAGATTACATATACGGCTTTGCCCTTATACACAAAGCCTTGACCTTCCTAAGAAGCCAAGCTAATTCTCAGCCTCTGTCTGATTCTAACTCATACTTCAGACTCAACACATCAGCTTGGACTGCTAGGGTCTGTAGGTGCTCGGCTACTTCGCGTACTTATGCCACCGCCTCACCCATAATATAGTCTCTTTCTCTAATCTGGTTTTGCGATCGATGGAATTGCTCTTGCCACTGTTCATTACCCCTTTCAAGAAGTTCTATTCGGAGTTCACTGTTTTGTATCGCGTCTTCGAGCTCTCCTACCCGTTCCTTCAATTCTTCAATTTTGCCTAAACTTGCCTTTAATTCGATCGCAGAATTACGACTACGGTGTTGGTGAAGCGACTTTTCTAGCTCAGCTACTCGGACTTTCAATGCCGCTTTCTCATTTTGGCAAACTAGTAGACTCTCTTTCAAAGTAATCTCTCGGGCCTGAGTATCATGAAATTTCTTTTCCCATTGATCAACTTTAGTCCTTTCCTCCTGGATTTCCTGTCGCCATTGCTCTGACGTTTTACCCAAGCCGGCAGTTCTCATTGACCTACGCAACTTCTTGTAATCTGTCTTCAGGCTGTCAAAATCTTCTTCTGTCTTGTTCTTTCCTTTTCTCAGTTTGTCAGCATCTAATTTTTGAACATCAACATCTAGTCCTAGTT
The DNA here is from genome assembly GCF_025698545.1 of Gossypium raimondii. Taxonomy (NCBI): domain Eukaryota; kingdom Viridiplantae; phylum Streptophyta; class Magnoliopsida; order Malvales; family Malvaceae; genus Gossypium; species Gossypium raimondii. The sequence continues at coordinate 54,121,028 of NC_068574.1, forward strand.
GCATTTTTTCTTCTTCTAATTGCTCTATTTTCCTCTCTAACTCCAAACTCCTTTTTTCAAAATCTTGTTTGATGATTTCCATCTCAGAGGGGACCACTTGCAAATGCTCTTCTATTGGCCGAACATCTTCTTCTCTCAGTCTGGGGATATTATCTTTGACTCTCCTACTCCACCACCCGTTGTATTCAGGGGTCGCCATTGGTCCGACAGTAAGTCTTTTCATTCGGTGGGTTTGCTTCCAAGCATTGGTCACCTCTCGAATCTTTTTCTTGTAACCATCATCTTTATATGAAAACTCACTCTGGGATAATCCTTAGGTTGCAGGTACGAACTGTCTCGACCTATACTGTTTTAGTACTAACAACGGTGCATAACCAACAGCTCCCCATATCCTGAGTAAAGAGACCCAGTCGAAATCCCCACATCGATATAATATCTCATCAGGCACCATCCAAGGGGCCTTCCACTCGACATCTTCATCTTTGAGATTTTGAAGAATCGCTATCCATTTTTCCACAGTAATGTTGTCACGTCTCGTTGTCGATGCTAGCTCTTTTAATGGAGAGTAATTCTCTGAGAATACTCGGTAGGAGACCTTATCCACTTTCCAAAAATGACTATTGAACCAAACTAGTAACAACTGTGCACATCCAATGAATCTTCCCTCACCTGTGCTTCGACACGCACTCAAAGACCTAAATGTTTCTACCAAAATTGCTGGGATAGGTGTAATTCTCTTGTCCAGTCGATCAAACAAATCTGTAACTACTTCATCAACGTACCCCAATGCCCTAGGAAAAATCACCAGTCCATAAATACTTAAAGTGAAAATATTGACCTTCTTCTTAGTATCAGGATGTACTAAAATTAAATCACGCAGACTCCTCCAGGTAATACATTTGCTATCTCCCTTTTGTTTGACCCGCGCCGAAACCCATTCATCACTCATTGCTAAGATATTCATTAACTTCTTCACAAAAGTCGGGACGCTGATGGCTTTAGAATAAATTTTGTCTACTTGAATCCTAGGGCAACGTAGTAGAGTCGTGTATTCTTCTATAGTAGGCACCAGGTCCATCTCCCCAAAAGTAAAACAGCTATAAGTGGAATTCCAAAACTGGGCCAGAGCTCGAAACAAATGTTCGTCCACCTTAATATCCAACAAATAGGGCAAATCACCATAATTATAATGAAATAGCTGCTTAATTTCACCATCCCACCGATCCCAAATTTCTTTCAACTCTTGGAGATTGTTTTGTGTTACGCTGATATAAGTGAAGTCTCATAGTTCTGACTTGTATCCCTCCGTCAGACTGTCACCCTTTTCAAGTTGAGTCTTCTCTGACCATACTTGGACAACCGCATTATTTTCCACCTTATCAAGAAATTCATTTTCCATGCTAAGCTTTTCGTCTAGTAACCGAATATGAGTCAATGCCTTTTTTTAATGAAAAGCGATGTAGTCAAAATGCCATGCAACCAAAACAAAAGTAGCTAGTCAGTATCATGCATAACAATAAGATTTAATACAAACAAGAAATAATAAAGGCACCTAATCGGGTAACCACTAAAGTTCGGCATAGTTCTACCTAAGGCGAGTTCCTAAGGTTCACTATGTGGTTTGACTCTAAAGCAAAGGTACCCGAACCAGCAGATTCCTCAATCCTCACCCATTATAGGCTCATACGGACCGAGTTCGGTTCAGGGGAATACATTTCCCTATGGCTAGACGGAGATGAAAATCTCACGAAGACATAGGTACGGATGTATCCCAAAAGCGATCCACTATCCTGCACGGAGGTGAAAACCTCACGAAGGACTAGCTTCACACTCCCACTTAAAGAGGTGTGACCAACAGTCATGCAATGCAATGCAGAGATATAAAAATTTAGAATACAAAACAAGATAAAAACTATAACTCAAAACAAATGACATGCAATGAGAGGATCGTAAATTTAAACCAAATTTTCAACTTTCGACAAAAAGACAAAAGGTAATCAACTCGTGGCTCGACTCACTTATTTGAAAAAAAGTCCCTAGCGGAGTCGCCAAGCTGTTGACACCATTTTTTCGATGAAAACGGGGTCAACTTGGGTTTTGAAAAATGAAAACGAAAACGGGAGTCGCCACCAATCCTTTCTTGATAAGGTGTGATCGGATCACCTTGAAAAGTGGTTGTTTTTAATAAACGATTTAATTTTATTAAAACAACGAGTTTGGTCCACGAAATTTAGAAAACGGGTTCGGGAATCGGTTACGTACGAGAAAGGATTAGCACCCTCGTAACGCCCAAAAATTGGTACCTAGTTAATTAACTAATGTCTTGATGTCGAAAATTGAGAACTCTGAAGAATTTTAAAACACGATCCTTATTTTGAAAGAAAATTTATTAAAATCGAGCTGCTCATTAAGACTTTTTCATTTCCGAAAGAGAAAATGTCACACCCAATGCGTTAGGGTACGATATCTTACCTCTTCAGAAATGAGCAAGTCTAAACTCGCATAGAAAAGTTTAAAAGAGTGTTTAATTGCTTAAGTCATATGAGAAAAAAATTGCAACCCAATACGTTAGGGTACAATTTCTTCAAATGTTAAACATTGAATATTGCATTTTATTTAAAAAAAATCCTCGTCTCGAGAAACCAACGTATCACGTCCAATGCATTAGGACACGACGTATTAGATTCTCGATAATGAGTTTTTTCATTTATGTCCTTTTTTATAAAAGAATAATCTCCATTATTTTTTATTCAACAAAAGAAATCGAAACTCAATACGTTAGGGCTCGATTCTCTCGAAAATCTCAAATATCGAGTGTTATTTTTTTATCTTGAAATTTTCCATTTTTTTGAATAAATTCGAGTAAATGAATGTAAAATGATAATAATGATGACAATGTAAATAAAATGATACAAGCAAAACAAGAAATAATAAAAACAATCATACGGGCAAAATAACAAATAATTAGAAACTAAAGTAAGAAAACAAACAATAATGAAGATGTAAATAAATGAACAAAATTAACGAAATGATACAAATATAAAAGATATATAAACATAAATATGTATAAAATAATAAAAATATGAAAAACATATATATGTGCATGTATTCATGAAAATAAAAATATATATATATATATAAAATTATACAATATAAAAATATAGATAAGTATGCATCAAAGTTTTAAAGATATATAAACAAGTAAATTATTATAATTTATATATGTTTAAATTAAATTAAAAATATTGGTGTAAATATATACAAATTAGAAAGTATAAAATAAATAAATAAAAGTACGTACATATAAATATATACTTACAAAAATTTTGCAAATATGTATATAGGTATAAATATATGTATATATAAATTATAAAAAATGAGTATATATGTATACATATATATATACGTATGAAGTTATAAGATATATAAAAATATAAAGGTAGGTATTTATGTACATGTATATAAATTTTAAAAATTATGTGTACACATACTATAAGAATACGTGTATATAAAAGAGTATGTATGTTTATAAAAACTATATGAAAATGTAAAGCATATGGGTACTTGTATATATTTATAAAAGATGTATGTAGATATATAGATTCAAATTATAAAATATGAAAACATAAAGATAAATATATACATATACATATATATGATAAAATTTATAATTTTAAAGGTATAAATAAGCAATAACAGCAATAATAATTAATAATAGTATAACATCAAGTTTATTACTTAATAAGAAATTAAACAAAATACAAGAGGACTAAATTAAAACTTTAAACGAACTTCGGGTTTAAATAGGTAAATAAACAAAAGGAATAATGCAGGACCAAAGTGAAACGCGCTTAAAGCGTGAGGGACTTATGGGGAAATATTTCCCAGTCCTGAAACGCTGCGTTTCAACCAGGGGCAGCACTTGGTCTAAGGACCAAAGCGGGACAGAAGCAAAATCCACAGGCCGAAATCAGAAAAACAAAAGACCACATTGAAACAAACTGCAAAGGCGGAGGGACCTATTGCACAAATAACCCAATTCATGAAAACACGCGGATCCCCTGGAGCGGGTCGGATAGCGCGCGGATCAGGGGGCTTAAACGGCGCCGTTCAGAAAACAATATTTAACCCAAAAAAATTTTAAAACTGTCATTTTTACAAAAATTTTAAAAACCCTAAAAAAATTTTCCTCTTTTCTCCTCAGAGGTATCCGGCCCTTAGCTCTTGGCCTTCGCCGTGCCGTTTTCGTGGCCGGTGGCCGGAGTAGCGCGAGACAGGCCTTTCAAGCCCTCTCCCCACGACGTCCCTGAGGGCTAGTCCCTCTCAGCCATGGAACCGAGGAAAAAAAAGAAAGGAGATACTCCCCGTTCGGCTCCGGTGACAGCGAATACAGGCTCCGACACCGATTTACGTTGCGAACAGGTATTCTCTTCCTCGTTTGTTTCGTTTACGTTAAATGGGGTTATAAAAATAAATAAAAAACGTAAAAAATAAAATGAAATAAGATAAATGCAAGAACAAAAATAAAAACTGGTATCCACCTTTTTTGTTCTTTTAATCTGCTTATTTTTGTATTCAAAATGTTGTAAAAAAGAGAAGAAGAAGTACAGAATGTGGTTCGGCCCTTTTTATAGCCGATTTGCTTCTATCTATTTCCTATTGTTTTTTCTATTTTCTTTCTTTTTGCAGGCATTCGATGGGCACCAGCGGATGGGATAGAGGCGGTGGCGTAGAGGACCAAAGGTCCGAAGCATGCGGCGCTTGGGAGACCAAAGGTCTGAAGCAGGGGCGGCGCCTAGGGTTTCAGAAACTGAAACCCTAGGCTGATTTGAACTCTTGGGCCTGGGCTTCTGTAATCGGGCTTAGGAAGTTTTAATTATGTTTATGCCTTGTTTTTGAAGCCCGGGTAAAATTGGGCCTCTACAATGATCATACAAATACAAAGAGAAATTGAAGTAAACAAGTGAACAAATAAAAGCAACATATGAAAACTAATTGGAGGATTCTGATTTTTGGGGTAAAGGGGAGAGGAAAGTAAAGATTTTGAGGGCTAAGAGGAGGGAATAAAAATTTGTGGGGGGTTGATTTTGGGGGTAAAAGGAGGGAGGAAAAGTAGAAAATTTTGAAGAGAAGATGGGGTAAAAGGTTGGTGGGGCAACGGGGGTTGGGAGGTGGGAGTAGTGTCATATTCGTTTTATTATAATTACTTGAATTATTTGAATTCGAAAAATCAATTCGACTTAAACTTGAAATTAAAAAAAATTGAGTTGACTTGATTAACTCGAATTGAATAATTTGAAATTTAATTTTTTCGAGTAGAATCAAATTTTGCTCACCACAAGCTAAATTGATTTGAAAATTACTTTTCAAGTTAAAAGCAAATCACGCCCCGGATTAAAAATGAAAAATCTGTTTCACAACCAAATAGGCTACTAATGAGATTGATAAGTTGATTCGATTATGTCATGTAAAATTAAATTTTAATTTTACAATATTTTGTGATTTTTTATACAATTAATATTTTAGTGACTCAACTATTATATTTTATGGTCCATTCATATAAATTATGCCTATAAAATTTAATAAATTTCAAATTTCTAACTATATGAAAACTGTAGCCTCCATACACTACCAGAGCAACTTCTTTTAAAAATGAATACATATACGGTTAATAATCTTTTCTAAAAACTCATAAACTTGATTCACATAATATATATATATATATATATATATATATATATATATATATCAGCAAAATTATCCTTTTTCATATGTCCCATGCCATTTTGAGGCCACCAAAAAAGACTTACCCATCAAACAAAATAAATTGAGTAAGAGATCGGCTCCCATATACATACGGGGCCATTGTCCGATCAAACAGGAGTATCATAGGCTATTTCTTAAAAAAAAAAAAAGAGTATTGTAGCCTATAAATATCATATGTAATGATATGCTAATTCACACCAGCATATATATATATTTTTAAAAAGTATCATAAGATGAATATGGGCAATGCCAATGTGGAGGATGCTAATGATGCACTCCAAGCACAAGCTCACATTTGGAGCCATGCTTTCAACTTTGTAAGCTTCATGTCTCTAAAATGTGCACTTGATTTAGGTATCCTAGAAATCATTCAAAATCATGGCAAGCCCATGACTATTACCGAGCTAGTTGTTGCGCTACCGATGCTTAACCCTACTAAAGCATGTGACATCTATCGGATCATGCGCATTCTAGTTCACTCGGGCATCTTTGCACGCCAAAAGTTATACAATGATGCTCAAGAAGAAGGATATGTTCTCACCAACTCTTCTCGTATTTTGCTCAAGGATAATCCCTTTTGCATAACACCTGCTTTGAACGGTATGATGGATCCCGTTATAACAAAGCCTTGGAGTTTTCTAAGCACCTGGTTGTTGGTGCAACAATAGAATCAAGCAGACTCAGCAAGTATCTTGTCGAGTAAGCCTCGAAACTTGCTGAGCAAACAAACAATTTCGAGTTAAAGAAAGAAGAAAATAAGCGGGGGAAATTTGAGAGAAATATTGATGAACAAAAAACTGATTTGATTCATACATAAAACAATGGCTTGAAGCCAGTACATAACTCAAGCATAAGGCTTGTCAAAATCAACAAGTAATTACCTACCTCCACTAATTACATAGAAACTTGAAATCTTAGCTTGTAAACTTATACAAAAGTGTGTTTACAAACTCATACATAAGCTAATTACATCAATCGAAAGCTAACTTAGTTAGAAATGAACTAACACTCATTTCATCAACTAAATATAACAAAATGAACAAAATGAGCTTGCATCGCACCCTTGCATCTGCTCCACTTTGCTTGGTCTTCATGGCTTGTATGGAATCGAGTGTTGGCTTCATGTCGACCAACTTCAACACTCCTCCTTGGTTAGCATGGTGCAAACACCTAATTTTCTTCTTAAATGCTCAAACCTTGTGACATTAAGGGCTTTAGTCAAAATGTCTGCAAGTGGTCCTCCAATTGCAAAGTGAATTAGCTTCACTTCGAGCTTGCTCCATTTCTAACAACATATAGCTTAATGCTAAAATGCTTTGTTCTTCCATGGAACATGTGATTTTTGGCAATTGCAACAAGAGATTGATTGTCACGAAGATCTCTGTTGCTTCCCTTTGATCCATATTCAAATCAGCCAGGATTTTCCTAAGCCAAATGGCTTGGTTGACAGCACTTGCTGCTGCCACATACTCTGCTTCAGCAGTAGATTGTGCCACCAGACTTTGCTTCTTCGAGCTCCAGCAGAACATAGCTGAACCAAGGTTGAAAGCATACCCTGAGGTGCTTTTCATGTCATCTATCGATCCAGCCCAGTCACTATCAGTGTACCCAACTAGATTTAGATTTCCTTTCTTGCTGTACCTTAAGCCATAGTCCAAAGTGCCTTTGACATATCTGAGCACTCTCTTGGCAGCCTGAAAATGCTTCTCATTGCAACAATGCAAGAACCTTGAGAGCAATCCTACAAAGATACATTATGTCCGGTCTAGTGGCGATCAAGTATAGCAAACAACCAACTAGGCTCCTGTAGGTAGTTTCACATACCTTCTCAAAATTTCCTTGACTCGATAGTTTTTCTCCAACAGCAACAGGTGTTTTAGTTGGTTTGCTGTTTTGCATGGAGAACTTGGTCAGAATCTTTGTGGCAAAGCTCTTCTGACTTAAAAATATCCCATTCTGTGCTTGAGTCACCTCCATTCCAAGAAAATAGGACATCTCCCCAAGATCAGACATTTCAAACACCTCTTGCATCTTGGTCTTGAAATTAACCAGCACTGCTCGATCTCCTCCTGTCACCAGCAGGTCATCAACATATAGGGACACAATGAGTTGTGTTTGTGTCCCTTGCTTCTTGACATACTGATGTTGGCTCACTCTTGCTTCGATTGAATCCCAGATCAGTCAAGTAGCCATCGATTCTGCTGTGCCCTTGGAGCCTGTTTTAAGCCATATAGGGCCTTCTTCAATTTGTAGACCATATGCTCTCTCCCAGCTATTTCAAACCCTTGTGGTTGTTCAACATAGATGTCTTCATCTAAAAAACCATTCAGAAAGGCTGATTTCACATCGAGTTGATGAATTTTCCATTCGAGCTGGGCTGCTAAGGCAATCAGTGAGCAGTCTGATGGTGTCGAGCCTCGCCACTGGTGCAAAGGTCTCCAGGTAGTCCAAGCCATACCTCTGACTGAACCCCTTGACAACCAACCTTGCTTTCAGTTTGTTCAAGGTACCATCAGCATTTTGCTTGGCTTTGTACACCCATTTCACCCCAATCACCTTCCTTTTGACTGGCCTTTCAACCAATTCCCAGGTCTGGTTCTTCTCAATCATGCTGATCTCCTCAGCCATTGCCTGCTTCCACTCTTGCTTGAGCTTGACCTCTTCAAAGTTACTTGGTTCACTATGGCTATATGAGCCCTTTCATAAATCTCGGTCATTGATCTTGTTCCTCTTGGTTCATCATCAATGTCCATTTCAGAACACTTTGTTCGCTCACTTGGTTTGTTGTAAGTTCTTGAAACTTCCTCGGGTTCATGCCTTTCCGGCCCAACATGACCTTTCATCAAATACCACATCCCCGCCATCGATACTTTGTTTGTTGAAGGATCCAAGATCCTATAGCCTTTCTTAACAAAGGTTGTAGCCACCGTAAGACCGTGTCGAGCCCTTTCGGACAATTTGTCCCTTTTAACAAGGTACATGTGTGTAACATATGCATCCAAAGACCTTCAGATGAGCCAGTGATGGCTTGAAGCCAAACCAGGCCTCGAATGGAGTCTTCTGATCCAAAGCCTTGGTTGGAAGTCTATTCTGAATGTATGTTGCAGTGTTAACTGCTTCTGCCCATAGTGCTTTAGGCAGATTCTTCTGAATCATTAAGCACCGCCATATCCATTAATCTCCTATTCTTCCTTTCACTTACACCATTCTATTGAGGTGTATAAGTGTTGGTAAGCTGGTGTTTGATGCCTGCCTTATCACAGAAGGCTTGGAACTGAGCTGAGGTGTACTCAGTCCCATTATCAGACCTTATGGTCTTCAGCTTGCAGCCTGTTTCTGTCTCAGCAGCAATTTTAAACTTCCAAAACACAGTGGCCACTTCTGATTTCTGTTTTAAGAAGTAAAGCCAGCAATATCTAGAGAAATCATCAACAAACAGTATGAAGTACCTGTTTCCACTTAGTGACTCGATCCTCATAGGGCCACACACATCGGTGTGCACCAGTTGGAGTTTTTCAGAGGCTCTCGTGCTTGATTCATGGAAATGGCAATCGGCTGTTTTCCTAGCTGACACACTTCACACACATCATCATGGTTCACTGAGTTGATGAAGTTTTCAGCCAGGTCTTCTCTGACCATTCGGGCCATCGATCTGAAGTTGGCATGTCCCAGCCTTTGATGCCACAACTTAGATTCATCTGATGTGGCTGTGTAGGCAATGTCTGACTTCTTTGTCCAGTCAACCACAAAGCTCTTATCAGCCATAGGGACTGCCATCAGTTTGGATCCACTTGGATCACCGATTGGCAATCGCTTGTCCTTGAACACCACAGAGTAACCTTTCTCCAAAGAATTGAGCTATCTTTGAGTAGGTTTCTATCAATTTCAGGCACCAGGAGCACATTTGAGATCATTTTGGCACCTGTGGGAGTGCATATCAGCACATCACCTTTGCCTTCAGCTTGAATAAAGTGCCCATTACCAATTTTGACTTTGGTTCTACAGTTTCTGTCTAAAGACTTGAAGATTGCAGCATCAGGTGTCATGTGATTGGTGCATCCACTGTCTAGGAGCCAACCAGATGAGAGCCTTTCCTGAGCAGCTGAGCATGACACAGCAAAGACTTGCTCCTCTTGGTCACTGTCCTCCTTAGCTACTCGAGCCTCAGCTTTCATCTGTTGAGACTGGTTCAGTCTTGTTTTGGTCTTGCTCTTGCAAACTCTCTCAACATGACCCTTCTTCTTACAATCTTGACACACAAGATCCGGATTGAACCAAAGATTTTTCTTCGGATGACCGGCTCTTCTGCAGTGCTTGCAAGTTTGACCTTCTCTTCTCGCAAAGATCATTCTTTGGCTTGTCTCTCCAGCCTTCTTGCCTTTGTAGGCGATTTGTCCTTGCTTGAAAGGCACCTTCTTGATGCTCTTCCAGTCTACTTGCTCTCCTCGCTCTTGAGCATATAGAGCATTGATCAACTCGGTCAGGAAATGGTGGATGATCCTTGAGTCCTCGAGAGATGAGATTTTGCCTCATACCTCTCGAGCAGAGTTGCTATTACTTTCTCCACTATCCTAGCTTCATTAAACCGCTCTCCAAGGAGCTCGATGCTATTAACCACGACCATAATCCTGTCGAATATTGCTTGGCGTTTCTTCTTCTTTCATCTTTAAATTCTCAAATCTCTCCTCAAATTCAAGAATTTGTCGCTTTGTCCTCTCTGTCCCTTGAAACTCTTCTTGCAACTTATCCCAGGCTGTTTGGTGATTCACAGGCCATAATCCTTGTGAAAATCACATCCGACTTCGAGTTCAATGCAAGACATGGCCTTGTGCCTCTTGGTCCTCTCATCGAGATCTTTGCTCGATCCGAGCCATTGTTGGATTGCCTCTAAGTGGTTCGGTTCAACATCCGAGTTGACCACCTCCCACAGATCATAAGCTGCAGTAAGTCTTCATTTTGACCACCCATATGTGATAGCCTTCTCCATTGAATACTTGAGGTGCGGTGGTGAAAAGCTTGATGAAGCCATGGATTTGTATAACAGTCCCTTAAGAAATAAGCTCTAGATACCAATTGTTGGTGCAACAATAGAATCAAGCGAGACTCAAGCAAGTATCTTGTCGAGTAAGCCTCGAAACTTGCTGAGCAAACAAACAATTTCGAGTTAAAGAAAGAAGAAAATAAGCTGGGGAAATTTGAGAGAAATATTGATGAACAAAAAACTGATTTGATTCATACATAAAACAATGGCTTGAAGCCAGTACATAACTCAAGCATAAGGCTTGTCAAAATCAACAAGTAATTACCTACCTCCACTAATTACATAGAAACTTGAAATCTTAGCTTGTAAACTTATACAAAAGTGTGTTTACAGCTCATACATAAGCTAATTACATCAATCAGAAAGCTAACTTAGTTAGAAATGAACTAACACTCATTTCATCAACTAAATATAACAAAATGAACAAAATGAGCTTGCATCAGCAGCCCTTGCATCTGTTCCAGCTTTGCTTGGTCTTCATGGCTTGTATGGAATCGAGTGTTGGCTTCATGCTGACCAACTTCAACACTGGTTCCAAAATGATGATCACACTCCATTTGCTACCACATATGCGGAGACATTGTGGGACTATTTTGCCCATGATCCACAGCTAAAAGATTTGATAAATGATGGCTTAGCTAGTGATTCTCAATTGGTTACCAATATTCTTGTCGACAAGTGTAAAGAGGCGTTTGAGGGATTGAACTCCCTTGTAGATGTTGGGGGTGGCACTGGAACTACGGCCAAGGCCATTGCTGATACATTTCCGCACATGGAGTGCACTGTGTTTGATCTTCCTAATATCGTTCTTTGGCGCAAGGCAAGAAGAACTTGAAATATGTTGGAGGCAACAAGTTTGAGGCATTTCAAGCTGAGACGCAATTTTATTAAAGGTTAAGTTTTACTAAATTTATTCTCATTATTTTTTATGGTATTTTTACTTTTATAATAATGCACAAAAAATTCCATTTATGTTTTTGAGCTAATTATGAATGATAATTGAACAGAAAGTGTTGCACGATTGGGATGATGAAGGATGCTTGAAAATTTTGAAGCGATGTAAAGAGGCCATTTCAAGCCAAGACAAGGTAGGAAGAAAGTTGATCATAATTGACATGGTTGTGAGGGAGAATGAGAAAGTGAATGATGAAGCCTCAAACTTAACTAAAACACAGCTCTTTTTCGACATGTTGATGTTAGTGTTGGTGGCTGGAAAGGAGAGGCAGCAAGAAGAATGGGTAAAGCTGTTTTCTGCTGCTGGTTTTAGGTCCTACAAAATTACTCCTATTGTAGGTTTTACATCTCTTATTGAGGTTTATCCCTAAGAGCCTTTGGTTACTGCTTTATTAGTGTAATAATAATGGCGTCAAAGCCATAGTTGAAGGGGTAATGTTGTTATTTGTAGACAACATTCGCCAAAGTTGTTTACTAAGATTTGAAGTTTGTGTTACCAATTCCTATCTTAAGTATTTTTATTGTTGTTGTGGTCATGGTCTTACTCTTATAGACCTTTTCTTGTTGTTGTAACACTTAGAGGTTTGTATTTTTGTTTCACTAAAAATAATTCTCTTACTCTTGTAGTTATCGTCATCTTGCAACTCATATAAGATTCATGGTTTAAATTTTCTATTATTGGAATTTTTTTGGAATTGCTAAGATTTTATACAAGCACTACAAAAAAATCACATATACATAATATGTAATACCCCACACCCGACCTAGACGTTATGGCCGAATCTTGAGGACTTACATAATCTCCTTTAAAAGAATTCCAAATTTTAAACTAGAAACGTGTGTGTTTCGAAAATATTAAATTTTAGCAAATCTCTTTCAAGTTTTTAGAAAGATACTCATTGAAGTTGCTTATTTTATAGAGAAAGCACTTAGTTGGTCACTTAATGTTTGCAGCAGTAATTTCAAAGTTATTAGTTTTGAAAACCATGATTCTAGTTTGTGAAAACGCACAATTTTGTATTATAATGATACTCTATATAAAAAAATCCAACCAAATAAACCAAAATCGAAAAACAACTTCCAAAACGTTTATACAGTCCAAAAAGTCCAAAAATTCAGTTTAAAGTTATAAACCATCTTTATACTAATGAGAATCTAATCCGAGCTCTTGCACGCCACTCGATCCTCAATTCATTGATTACTTGAGAAATCAATTTATTGGGTGAGCTAACAAAGCTCAGTGTGTAACTTAGCCCGAATACCAAACAGAAAGCGGATAATCATACAAAAATCAGTATCGAACAAACATGAATGGCAACACACATCATGTGATGCAACATAGCAACAGAACAAATACAAATGGCATGAGATTTATACGATGCAACAATTTTCATATATAAAAAACAGATGCTACCCCCATTCAGTACACACCATCTCCATTTCACCCAACACATCAAATAGGGTAATTAATACTCATCTAACCCCACACACCAAATTACTGAGCATATGTCACTATACAGAAATATGCAATAATACTGCCAGATATAGTGTCGTGAACTGCCAAAATTAGAAATATGTAGTGATTAACTACCAGATACAATAATATGCAGAACGTGTCTGCAAGAACTTTCTCTATCGCATATCATATTCCACCCCAAATGCACATGAACAACATAACATATATTCAGACATATTTAGAATAATCATGCTCGTATATACTTAACTAATCCAAAAAATGCTAATGATACTCATAGATTTGCATATTAGAAACACATTTCGTAAGGCAGGCTTACCTCCCAAATTCATGCAATCACAACAAAATAACAAGCATATCACTTAACAGAACCTTTAAAATCACTAACCTCGAAACGCACTTCAAAACATGGTCCTAACAAAATTTTACTGAAAATGGGCCCACACGGTTGTGTTGCTCACATGGTCTAGCACACAGTCGTGTGGTACCGACATTAAGATTTTTGGCTTCACATCGTTCACTAATTTTCGGGATTAACGTTACACACTTGGCTGTTTTTTGATATGTCGACCCCACAAAATACTCTTGATCCTAAAATCAACACAAAATCAAACTGATTAGTAACAAAGCATCAAACCCAAATCAATTATTCAACCACAAGTGTTGGGCACTCAACCTCGGAAAACAAAATCAGCCCTTAACAATGGCATATGGTCACTTGCCCAAAACTATAGCGACATAACAACACCTAGATCACAAGAGACTTAGCCGCTCTACAACCATCACCTAAAAGATTTACCGAACCACCTAGAACGAGGATTTTCGTATTACTAAACTTACCTAACTTGCACGAGAAAGCAATATAAACTTACAAAAAGAGAGGATACAGACAATATAATACTTACACCGCAACGACAATTCTATTCCTCGCTCAAAAACATGACACAATGGAGTAACACTATAAAGTTGATGGCAACAAAGAGACAAGGTAACAATTAACAAAATAACAAGAAAGCAATACACAAGGGGACGGTAACCATAGAAATGCGATGAAGAGAAGAGAAAGAAAAGAATAGAAAGGTAACAGAGAAAATAAAAAAAAGGTCAGAAAGGGAAGGGAACCAAAAAATAGGAAACGCGAGTAGTGGGGAATGTGAGAGTGGCACAATAAAGAGAAGCAAAAAATAGCTTCCCTTTTGCACACAACATGATTCAAACATAGGACCTAAAGCTAATCTAAGACCTTATCATTGAACCAGTAAGCTCATTCTTATTAATAAAAATAATTAAAATTTCTAGAGAAGAGATTTGAACACAAAACCTTAAACACACATAATTAACACTTAGCCACTACAACATATTAATTTACTTAACATGATTTCAGAATTCAAGAACAAGAATTTTAGGCGTTATATAATAAGCACGAATACGTTAAAATTAAATTATTACAAAATTCTAAAATCCAAATAATAATAGAAAACAGCATTTAAGAAAACAAAAGCAAAATCCTTTTATAAAAGTGACCTAATGTTTAGATATGCTAAATCATATAACAATTTGCAACTTCTACAACATCCCCGTTTGGAAATCATGATTTGGGTCAACATTTTGGATTTGAATTTGAAAATCCAAATCCATTTTTTGATAAAAAATTAGATTATAAAATCCAAGTCCAATTTCATAAGAGTTAATTTTTTATTTTAAATTTCATTTTAAAATTTGGAATTTTCAAAATCCAATAACAACCCAATTTTTAGTATTCTTAGGAAAATGCGGATTCGAACCCTATTTTTGTAAATCAAGGCCATTAATAGTAAATATTATTATTTATAGAGATAATATAAAATATATTAAAGATTCGTCTAGTAATTTTTTCCAAATTAATAGTTAATTAAGACTCAAAGACTAAATTGTAAAAGTCTAGTCACTACAAACTTTTAATTGACAAAAGGCTTGAGGATTAAAATAGCAATTAGACAAAGGCCTTAATGGCAATTAGACCATTTTTAAATAAGAGAAAGTGAATTAAAATTGATTAAAGTTAAATTAAATCATATTTATGTTAATTAAATTAGTTTAATTAAACATTAATATAACTATATAAACCAAGTTAGTGGGAAAAATGTTAAATTCATCTTTCATCTTCATCTTCTTGTCGTCCATGAAGAAGACAAACCTAAGGGAGCTTTAAACCATTAAGTCATATTTTAGTAGGTAAACTCAAGTCATTTTCTTGCAATTTTTATAGATTTGAGGTCACCAGAGCTTAAGTTAGCTAGACAATGTACCAATTTTTGAAATTGTTAAAGTTTTAGAAAAATTTCATTGTTGATTTCTTGAAGAATTAGGCTTAAAATTCATAGATTTTAAGCTTAGATTGTGAAAAAGACTAGATTGGAAACTTAATTTAGCTCATTGTTAACTTTGTTACATTAGGGACCAAATTGAATAAATGTAAAATTTCTCATGAAATTATGTTAGAAATAGAAAGTATAAGGTCCCTAATTAGAATATATAAAATTAAATTTCAATCCGAGCTATGAATTAGAAGTTATGCTTATCTCGAGTTTTGGGACTAAATTGAATAAAATGTAAAACATGAGAGAAATAAAAATGAATTTATATAGGTTCATACATATAATAACATTGTATGAAAGTGATTGGTATTGATTTTATAAATAAAAATTGTAAAGATCAAGATTTGGTCCAAAGTGGATCTAATAGGAAAAAGCAAAATTGTAGATTTATCCCTAAAGTTTCAACTCTTTTCACATTTTGAACAGGTAAGTTCATATGGAACTTATCATCTTATTTTATGTTATGTGTAATTTTGTGTTTGATTTCATATATTTGTTTGGATATAGTTAAAACTCTAGTGAAATTAGCATGTATGGCTAGTAATCGACTAAATTGAAATGTTACGTAGTCGTTGGCTCTTATGTAATAAGACTAAGTACAAATGTGAAAGTTGATTGATTACAAGGCATGTAAACATGTGATCATGTACAGGGTATGATATGAATTATGGAAGATTACATGGATTAGTAATGATATATATGCGTAAATGATGCCCGTGTGAACTTAGTAAAAGCTTAGAGTACGATTGACAGGCCAATAGAGTTATACGTGCGCTTGATTAGAGATTTTACATGTTATAATGATATCTAGAATTTATTTCAAATTCTCGGGTTATATGTAACATAGGTTTAGCCCGAAAGGGTAAACTGATCTAATTTCAACTTGTATGAGCACCCTGATGCAATTTCAACTTGTGTGCGCTACATAGTTCACCCGTGTATCCGAGTCTATTTTACTATAGTTCCATCAGGTGATATTTATCATAATTGAAATGGAAGAGCTTGAAAATGTATTGAATATGAAATGATATATGTTTATAACTTATTATGTGACATCAAATTACTTTGGTATTAAGTAATGTTACTCATGATGTACAAGTATGTCTAACCTATTTGAATGTTGATGTTGGCAAGTGACTAGTTAAGGCATTGTGCTATTTAATGTTGGATTGGGTAGAGAGTTTTGGGCTAAGGCTATAACATATACTTGTCTTTTCATTAATCGCCTACTATCTACAACAATTGAAGGAAAAACACCATTGGAGAAATGAAGTGGAAAGTCTACTATAAATTATGATTCCTTACATGTGTTTGGTTCCACTGTATACTATCTTGTTAAGGTATCAAAGTTGGATCCAAGAGCTAAGAAATTAGTGTTCATAAGGATCACTTCTGGCATAAAAGGTTTTCTTCTATAATGTCCAGAAACAAAGAAAATTATCTCCAGCAGGGATGTCACCTTTGATGAATCTACCATGTTTTTAGAGGTGCAAAAGAAGTAGTCAGATAATACTCATAAGCAGGTGGAGTTTGAAAGAGTGGTGATTCCAGCAAATGAAGAAGTTAATGATTCTCCTAAGAAGACTCTAGTAAGGAGGATCCACACCATCCCTTTCCCTCTTTCCCTCCCTCTCCTTCTCTGCTATTGCTGCTACAAGTTCACCTAGGATGAGAAAAGTTAAACATAAGACTTGTTGAGAAGCTTAATCAAGAACTAGCCAAATACAAGGAAGTTAACGATTTGTGCTTGGAAAACCAATTGTTGCCACAAAAGGTCTAGAGAGCTCTAAATGTTTGGAAAAGAAAGGACCAATTCTTGATGGAGTGAAATTGAGGAAGAAAAATAAGAAATTACAACATCCAAGGACTCAAAATGTAGTGCCTGAATGCAGCTCAAAAGATTCGAGCCCAATTTCTGTTCTTGTTTTTGATCAATTCATCATTGTTATGATGTTCCTACATCAGGCCGGTGTTTCTCTATTATGTACAAGTTTGTATATGTTTGATTATGTTTATGGTTATGTTCTTCTATTTAAAGTGAATTTTTAATTATTTGTAACAAATGAAGATTCAAAAGCAACTAGGGTCAAACCCAATATGAATTTGCAACAACAGAGAGGGAGAGGGATGGGGTACGGTGGGTGGGGGGATTTTTTAATATTAATATAATTAAAATTATTTAATATTATTATAAATATTAATATAAAATTTAAATTTATTATTATATATTTTTTGAAAATATTTATGTACTTTTATATATTTCTATGTATATTATGAATATTTTAGAATTAGGATCAAATTGAGAGCTTTTGTACATTTTAAGGGTTATTTTTTTTAAAAATTATGACTAAATTGATAATATATGTAAAAGTTGAGGGCTAAATTTTTTATCTGCCACGTCAGCTTGTCGTTTGTGATTTTAACGGGAGTGACCAAAATTACTGAACTATGTAACATGGGTGCTTAAATTGTAAAAATTTTATTTTGGATGCTTAAAATGAAATTTTTTTATAGTTGGGTGATTATTTGTGTAATTTACCCTCAACTTTTTAAATATTAGAAAAATAATTTAATTATTAAAATAATTGTAATATTTTAAATACTGAAATAGTTATCATATTTTAATTGTATTCAACAATACTATTTTACATTAAATACAAGAATTGAAAAGTTAAAATTAAAAAAAACCTTAACTTAGTACGTTAAGAAAATATACATATTTACTGGTCGGAATTTTTTATTTTAATCTTTTTAATTTTACCCAAGTCCATTTGTATTGAGCTTAAAGAAGCGACATAGATACCTAACATACTATTTAAAATAGCCGAGTCCATTTGTATTGATGTCGAATTGAGGGGCATTCTTGATGGACCATTGATAATTCAGAAACGAGGTCATGATAGAGTGTTCATCCAATCTAATAATTTGGAGGCAATGAGAGCTATCTGTGATAGTAAGTCAGTCGGCTCAAACTATTCACTGATCAGGAGAATTCAACATATATTATCTTAGGAAGGTCAGTGGTTTTTGAGGCATACTCCTAGAGAAAATAATCAAGTGGTGGATGGTTTAGCTAAAATGAGTTTTGGTAACAATGAAGGTTTGTGTATGTTTGATGTGTCACATCCTAAAAATCAGGTTAGTGAACTGAGAGTTGTCACTCCTTGACTTTTAAGCTTATGTTTGCATGTTTATATCAAATATTGAGTAATTGACCTAGTGGTACAGAGTTAGTGAAATTGTTCTTGAGACCCAAATTCAATTACCTTCCCTTGCATATTTAGTTTTTTTAGCTTATTTTTGCTTCCTAAGACCTAGTTGTCGTTCAAGCCTCTTTAACCTAGTATATTTGCTAAGTTTTATTAAGTTTCAGCCTTCTTTTATTCATTTTCACTCTCTCATTGTCGTCCTTTACTTTTTTCCTTCACCTCTTTTCTCTCCATTTTTTTTTCATTCTTTCACCATTGTTACTGCCACTCACTACATCTCTCTGCTCACTCTTTTTGCTTATTTGTTGTTGTCACACCCCAAAATAGGGCTTAGGAATTTTGAGGGTATTTTAGGAATTTTAGCCTTAGAGCATTCAAAATTTTTGCGCCATGGTATATCAGTAATGTTTCCTTTAGAAAATCAAATCAATTTCTAAAAATGAGTTTTAAATAAATTTAATTTTGAAAATAGGACTAATTTGTAAAAGGGTTAGAACTTTAGGTTTTTATAAAGCAATTTAATCAAAATTTAAAATTCACCCTATATCTTTCCACCCCTAGTTTATTTTCACATTAACTTCTCCCTTTTATTTTCTCTTGTTGTCCCATGCTCGCCCAAGTCCTCCCATTCAATTTTTTTTGTCAAACCTAAATTCCTTTTATTCCTATCACTTTCCAAATCATTAAACCTCTATAAAATCCAAGAAAAACACCCAAAATCACCATAGATTCCTCTATTGTTAAGCTTTAATATTTTTCGAGTTTTTAATCAAACACTCAGTTTTTCATCATATAAGGTAACGATTCAACTCCGTAATAGTTTTAAATTTTATTTAGTCTTTAAAACTAAGTTTTTAGCGATTAAATCACATGTTTTGGATAAAAGCCGAATATTGGCTCGTTAATGGTAGATTTCAGGAATTTGGGTAAAAACATGGTTTTAAATTGTTTTTCAATTTGTTTTGACATGATTAGAAGGTTTCTAAACTTACATTGAAGTTTCGTTAAAGATTTCTTGAGTTTTAATGAATTTTCGTTAAAATAGCCATTAACATGTCAAAAATTTTGATACCATGAATTTAGTAGTTTTGTGTAGTTTAAAGGTTGAGTATCTGTTGTAGGTGAATAATTAGATGAATGGAATTAGTATTAGACGAAAAGATTAAGTATAGACCAAGATATTTGGAATTTAAGTTTCTTAGTCAAAATTTCAGTTTCATAAGGAATATAGCTTAGACTAGCGTTTTTGGTTGGTTTAAGTGAGTCTTTGGCTGAATATTTGATCGTCTCTGGCCATACTAATATCTAGAGTGTGAATATTGGAATAAAATAGAGAATTACGAGGCAATATTCGCAAGTATATGGGTCAAGTTATAATATAGATTTTACAACGAAGTAGGTGAGTACTCTAAAGATCGTACCCAAGGGAGGCGAGTACTAAATCAATTTTAACCTAAACAATTAAAGATCTAATTAATACTCTTTAATCATTTATAGTACGGGAGAAAAACAAGAAGTATTTTTAGGGTTTGTAAACTAATAAAGTACAATCAAATAAAAAATTAAAACTGCAAGAGATAATGACAAATAAAGTGAATCAAATCTGAATATGGGTGATTAGCTTTCTTCGACAATCCCAATTAATTGTCATCTCGAGTTCCTCTGAGCCAACTAGTCGCTACCCTAGTAAGATCTTTCGATCTTCCACTAACATAATGAGTCAGCAAGAACTGCTTATCTTCTGACCTCACAGTCCAGACTGGTTTGGGGTAAAGGTGTTCACGAATGGGCAATACCAATTTTGGGTTAATTCTCACCTTGATGACTTCCCATGGTTGTTAAGCATAGGGTTTGTTTCACGTTTTTCCTTTTCCAAACAGTTGATCCGTTGAGTAACCCTACAAAACAGTTAAAAGATCATGCCTCCACTCACTAATCCCCCATAAAAGGATTAGGTCCTCATGGTTTTCATAAAAAAATGGAATAAATGGAAGAATCAATTATAAGGAATGGAGTGAAATAGATATTTTAACAAAGCCTGATTTATATTGATGAATAGTGTGAATCCATAGAAGTTTATCTCCTTTACAATCAGATCTCTTGAAGAAAACAAATAACTAAAACTACAGAAACTAAAAAACAAAGAAAACAATTCTTAAACCTAAAGAGAAAATCTAAGCTAATGGAATGATGTCTATAATGTGTGCCAGAGAGGTCTATTTATAGCCTTCAGGTAGCTGTTGTCCTTAGCCCTAGGGTAGTTGACGTTCCCGAGCTTAAATTTCGATTGTACAAACCAAAACACCCCTGCTTCGTGTTTTATTCTCGTCATAGAGTCGATGTCATGGCACATCGTCATAGAGTCGATGTCATGTCACGACGTAGCAACCAGCATGTTCCTCTGTAGCCATCTTCAAGGGTGTGTTGTGACACCCTCAGCCTGTGTCGTGACATTAAAGGTAGTTTCTCACTTTCTCTATTCTGCTCTCTATGCTGCGACATCAGATTCCCCATATTGCGACATAGCGTCTAGTATTAACCCAAAATGCCCTCTAATAGTCTCTTGCACACTCACAAAGTACGTTAGCTATCCCTTAGGCCTCATTTGGCCCTTAAGGTTAATAAAAGACTCAATGTGCACAATTTTATTGAAGGTAAACAAAACTAAAGAAACTAAATTAAAACATAATAAAAATGATTGTATTCAAGCTCCTTAAATGTAAAAACTAGTTTAATCTGCTACACTGAATTACGACACATCAATTTTGATTTTGTATATTGTGTGTTTATTATGTGTAAAGTGCCGGAATCATTGGAACCTTCTTCGAGCAAGGCGAAAGGCAAGGAAAAACTAGTTTAAGCTTTCAACTTTTTGGGGAAAGTGTAATCAATGAGTGTTTGGAATCGTTGCTAGTATACACGATTCATAGTGTTAATTGGGAGCTTAGGACTAACCTAAACCCCTATATTAAGTTTCGAAGTTTACTTCCTCTATTTGATGTTGATTAGAATAAGGTGTTTTAATCTTACTGCATTACTTCTATTTGACTTTGAGTAGAATAAGGTTTTTAAACCTATATATAGACGTAATCGTCTCTCCTCTTGTATCATTCAAATTCAACATAGTGAATTTTCTTCTCCTCTGCCTATGGTTTTTTCCCGAAAAGGTTTCCATGTAAAATTCTGTGTGTTCTTATATTTCTTTCTTTACTATTCATTGTCATTATCGACGTTTTATTTTCACAGTAAGCAACTTTTTAATTGGACTTTAATTAAACTTGGCAAAAATTAATTTTTTTTATAAAATAAAGAGATGTCCAGTATCGATTTTTTTGAAAAATATAAACAAAAATATTTTAAGAATAAATTTTCTAATAATCTAATAAATTTTTTTACTGGGCCATTTTAGTGGCTAATATGGCCTTCAGAATTCAGCCATAACTTTTAGGTTGATTTAGGGAGGTTGCATGATGCCTCTCCCCTAAAGAGGTCCAAGTAGCTTTGGAGAAGGATAGAGCAAGAGAATATCCTTTTTGAAATTATTTTTAGTTTTGTTTTACACCAAAAAAATATAACAATAAATTATTTTTATAAATATTAATTCAAGTAAAGTCAGCTTGAATTTATAAAACTTTTATATACAGCCAAACTCAAATGGCACGGATATATAGTACTTTATTTTGGTTTCACCACCTCAATGTTTGAGTGGATTCTTCACACCCCATATATTTTGACTCAGGTTGACTCCTTAAATTGGCGTCCTAAATCGACTTCTTTCAAATTTAATTTTATTAATTTCAGCTTTTGCTCAATTTCCTCCTTGTTGTGCTCTTCCCCAATTGTTATATCCCCCTTGGACTTGATCAAAGCTTTTCTCCCTGATTTTTACCCTCAATTGATTAATCAATTTTGTCATGGCTCAAGGATAAAGGTGATGTCTTAGTAACTTTTAGATTTAATGTAATGATTTATTTTAAAAAAATACATTAATAAATAAAATTGCACTTTTGAATTAGGAGGCCTCCGCGGTTGACTTTTGATTCGAAGCTTTATCTTTTTGAATTATTAACCCTTAATGTAAAGGGTCAATTTTGCTTTGGCTTTTCAAGTATCAACTAAGCCCTTTTTAAGGTTGAATTATTATTATTATTAAGGTTGGTTTTTCAATTGAGCCTTCTTCTTTTCAAATAACGTCTGCTAAGTTTTTGAGGGCCCCAAAATCCAAAAGCCATGATCTTGGATTAAGGAGATTCCTGTCTATCACAACAATTAATGTTTTTATACCAACATAGAACAGCTAATCCATTTTGTTTATTGTTTATTGTTGATTTATGTTTTTTCTTTTTGAAGTATGTAAGTTAAATAAATTTCAACTGCACAACATTGTCTTTTAGGAATTTATTTGGGTTGTTTTAGATATTTGGTTAGATATAGAGTAGGGGCGAAGTTAGATAATTTTTTTAACGGGTCGAAATAATATTTTAATTTTTTATAGTTTATATCTTATAAATTTTAAAGGATTAAATTAAAATTTCATAATTTTAGGGTAGGCTAAAGTGTAATTTTACTTTTACTAATTAAAAATTTTAAAATTTTCTAATGAGTCAAAACAACAAATTTCCATTTTAGGGGTCGGGTAGTTGCGACCCCAGATTCGCCTATAATATAGAGTAAATGGTCGCCCTTGTGGATAGAAAAGAAAAGTTGGTCTAAAATCATGGGTATTTTCTTTGAGTTAATTGTACTGGAAGTCTTCAAATTATCAATTACATTTTAAAATAATCTTTAAATTTTAAAATATTTTAATTCAGTCATCATGTTTTTTCGTCAGTTCAGTAATTAATTTAGATGTTAAATGTCAATTTGAATATAATGTGGAGCATATTTAAAATACACACTTTGGCCGATTAAGCCCCAATTCGATTGACATCAGAATTGTTGTCGATGTAGAAGGACATGAGTTTGAGTGCGCTGAAGCGCATTATCCTCTTATTTAAGAGTTGAGGAGGGGCTATTATATTTTAGTCACTTATATTTGAAATGTTATGTTTTAGTCACTTATATTATCGTGTTGTAACATTTTTGCCACTGAGCTGTTAATTGTCATTAACAGTGCAACGGTAAGCTTAAGTGACACGTTAAATCATCAATTTAAACGAAAATTTTAGGTTAAATTATACAATTGATCCCTATATTTTTTCGTTTTGAGCAATTTAATTATTTTTATGTTCTTTTAACTTTATTTATTTATTTTTCATTCTCTTCTGCTTCTCCCTTTGTTTTCCTCCCTTCTCCATTTCTTTTAACATAGTTTTTCTATGTTTTCCATTTGTTAAAACTAGTCCCTATACTTTTATATTTTTGAACAATTTAATTTTTTTCTTTTTATTTCTTTATTTGTTAAGGCCAAATGTCTTTGATTACATACTCTATGTGTAAACCCATAGACCGTTTTCGACCACTACAAGTTGAATAAGATCGATCCTATTGAATTAATCAATACCGATTCTTCTTCGATATATAATAGAGCACCAAGCTAAATTCTACCAAAGACATTTATTTGCTTACCAAATCGATGCCAAGAACTAGAAACCAAGCTAACCCTAATGAGAAAAGAAGAGTTAACCAAATTCTTGAGAATCTTCATTAAAATATCAAGTCCAAGAAATTCTATAAAATCACCACAATAAAAAAGAAAGTAAAAAGAAACATAATAGAAAAAATTAAATTGCTGAGAAAGAAAAAAATAGGGACCAATTGTATAATCTAACCTTAAATTTTCATTTAAAATGAAGATTTAACGTGCCACGTTAGCTTACAGTTACACTGTTAACGACAATTAATGACTCAGTGACTAAAATATTACAACACGATAATGTAAGTAACTAAAATGTAACTTGAGGCAAACAAAAACGACTATTTTGGTAGCTTACCCTAAATAATCAAAATGTTTGATTTGAAACTAATTAATAATATCACATTATATATATATATATATATGATATTAAAATGAAAAAAATATTAACTTGTGGCACAACTCAATCAACAACACTATTAATAAGAAATTTTATCACATGTTTTATTATTTATTGTATAGTTTGAAACTAATTAATCATAATAAAACATGAAATATGTACGACATGAAAATAAAAAAATTAGATTAAATTGTGAGAAAACGAAATTTAAACACATAAATATATCGATTTACAATACTAAATGCACTACAATTGCTTTTTATGATGTTGTCATCAATTGTGAGTTAGTGTCGGGTTGACTTGTAACATTAACTCAATTAACAACATTATTAATATATACAATTGATAAAGATAATAAATTGTACATATTAAAAAATGTATAAGATACATTAAAATGGAACTTTGATTGAATAGTAAATTTAAGGTTAGGTTCTAATCCCACCAAATGCATATTTTTATTTTTATTGATTTTATTAAAATAAAAGATTAAAGTATCATCAATAATATATTGTCTCGTGGCATCACCTCAATAAAAAAATACTTAAACAATAGTATAAATTTTATAGAAGAATCCGTGAACTTCAAAAAAAAAGAAAAAGAAAAAGTATTAAATTAAATTAAATTAAAAATAAAACAATTAATTTAATAAATTATCTATTATATATGTTATTCATTACTTATAAAAATATAAATAAAACAAAATTATACCTCTTCCATTCAAAAAAATATCTACAATTCCATATACCTCCGACTACACCATGTCCAGGAAAAACAAAGTCATAATGTACCAAATATAAGCCATATAATTAGTAGCACATGATGGTGTTATGAATTGAAATTTTTCCGGGAAACCTGGAGAAGAAATAGGCGGAGCCCTGCTAAGCTTTCACATGGAGAACTAGTCTTACAAACAAACACTGCTTTGACTTCTCTCTAAATCGATGGCTGAGCTGTTTGGAAAGAGAGAAAAGCCCTCATAATTATCCTAGTTGTCGCTTCTTAACTAATTCATACGACTATTTGCATTTAGAAATAATATATGTTGCTTTTTATGTGCCTTCCTAATTTAACAAATCAGCAAATGCGTCGACCACCTCAACAATTCTTTTTCAATTGCTAATAAGAAAATATAAAATATTCTGCATATTAAGTCATCGTTGTTCAACATAAAATACGATAAATCATTCAACCATCACTGGAATTCAGGGAAAGCAGAGTTGAACGCCATGGAATTGGTGTTTATGCTTTGGAGGATCACATCTACTATCTTGTTAGTAGGATTGATTGGCTTGATCATACGCCTGTATGATTCACTTGTATCCGAGCCCGAAAGGCAACGTTCGAAGCTGCACAAGCAAGGGATTCGAGGTCCTCGACCGTCGATTTTGATCGGTAACCTGCTGCAGATTGGGAAGACAGGATCCAAGGTTTCAAATATGGCAGAAGAAGGGAAACAAGTGATAACCCATGCTTGTTGTGCTTATGTTTTACCATTTCTTGATAAGTGGAGACAACAGTATGGTACATACATATATAAGTTCATAATTTAGCCTTTGCAGAAATTTCAGGCTCTGATATGTTTTCTTTTTATGGCAAAATTTTCAGGTCCAACATTTATGCTTTCAATGGGGAATATACAGGTTTTGCATATGAGTCACCCGGATGTTGTGAAAGAAATGACAGCATACACTTCTTTTGACTTGGGAAGGCCTTCCTATCAGAAAAAAGGGCTTTTTCCACTGTATGGTGAGGGAATTCTGCATGCAAATGGTGCAGTATGGGCACATCAAAGGAAAGTGATGGCTCCTGAATTCAACGTGGACAAAGTCAAGGTACGGTTTAATTATTGACAATCTCTAGGCATATTGTGTGAAGACAATTAATGGTGTACTAGTCCATGATGTGTATGTAGGGTATGACGAAATTAATGGTAGAGTCGGCAGTTTCGGTAGTAAACGAGTGGAATCGTATGATCAAATCGGAAGGGGGTGTTGCTGACATAAAGATTGATGAATATTTGAGGAACTTCTCTGGAGAAGTGATCTCAAAAGTTTGTTTTGGAAACAATTGTAAAGAGATTATCACAAAGCTCAGAGCACTTCAAGAAATTGCATGCAAGAAAGTAGTGTTGCAAGGGATTCCTGGGCTAAGGTTAGATTGGACCCCTTTGTTGTATTTTCTCTTAATTATTGACTCAGACCATTAGTCTTCAAATATGATTAGTTTTGTTACTTTATTAGATCGCTACCAACTAAAAGCAATAGAGAAATGTGGAGTTTAGAGAAGGAAGTTCACTCATTAATCTTGAAGGAAGTGAAAGGAACAACATCAGAGAAGAACATATTACAAGTGATCATTGAAGGAGCAAAGAAGAGTAATTTAAGCCAAGATGAAATGGACAATTTCGTCGTTGATAACTGCAAGAACATATGCTTTCCGGCCTACGAAAATGGTGCCGTGCCGGCAATTTGGACCTTGATGTTATTGGCATTGTATCCAGAGTGGCAAGACAAAGTTCGGGCAGAGGTTATTGAAATTTGCGACGGACAATTGCCGAGCTCCAGCATGCTTAACAAGATGAAAACAGTAAGTGTGAAAGTGAAACCTACTTTCACTTATCTTTCCGAATTCGTTTGACACTTTTTATAACCACTTGAAAATTATGGCAGCTCACAATGGTGATCTACGAGACATTGCGACTTTATCCTCTCGGCTGCATGCTTACTCGGGAGGCGATTCAAGACACGAAATTAGGAGACATTGATGTGCCTAAAGGAGTTTGCATTTGGGTAACGCTGATGCCACTTTACGAAGACCCCAGTATTTGGGGACCTGATGTCCACAAATTCAACCCCCAAAGGTTTGGCAATGGGATCAATGGTGCATGTCAGCTTCCGCATGTGTACATACCATTTGGCACCGGACCTCGTTCATGTTTCGGGCAGCATTTTGCCATGGCGGAACTCAAGATACTAGTCAGCCTTTTACTGTCAAACTTCACGTTCTCACTGTCGCCAAAATATAGACATTCTCCGGTTATGAATTTAATTATTGAGCCTGAATTTGGTGTGGATCTCTTAGTTAGGAAAGTTTGAGGCATTTGTCATATGGTTTTGCTGTAAATGGTTAATTGTGTTCCCTGGTTGGTGATCACGAGTCTTTTATATATATATATAGTTTTTATTTTTAGTTTTTGATAACAGAAGCTTTATATATACCAGCAGGTTGTTAAGCAGCCCCATGGCAAGACCCAGTTTCGCCATGTAATCAGCGACTTGATTAGCTCCTCAACTAATATGAGACACACTAACACCCCATTCTGGGAAGCATAACTCAGCAATGTTCTGGACCATAGCCAGCGAGCTTAAATCGGCCATGCCATCGTTCAATAGCTGAACAACCAAAGGACTATCACACTCCACAAAGACCTTCTGGAAGCCTCTTTCCGAGGGGATCGAAAGCCTCTTGCCCACAACTCTGCCTCTAGCACTGAAGCAACTCCCTCCTGTGGGTCATAACCAACCAGCCAGTTCCCAAACATGTCTCTATCAAGTTACCAGCTTCCGTCCGAGAACTCCCCAAAGACACTGCCCCATCAGAATTTAATTTAATTTAACCCAGTTCTTAAATTAGTTGACCGGTTAACTAATATGGATCTTTTAAATTAATCTAAAAAATCTAACTAGCGGTTGAATAAATTTTTATAATTTTATATTGTTTTTTTACTTTGAATCATAGTTCAATCCAGGTTCAATCAATCCATACTAGTACATAGGTTAATTGTTTTTATACCTCTCATTAGACGGATACCTTAGTCGGTTCCTGGTCCAACCGACCGATTTGGTTTAAATAACATTGAATTCTAGAAAAAAAATTATATTTTTAAAATCATTTATATATTTTAAAAAATATAATTTTTTATTGAGTAAATAAAACACAGGCCACTCATCTATGGTTGGATTTATTATGTATTATAAAAAATATTTATGTATTTATATATTTATTTTTTTTAGAATTAGGACTAAATTGAGATAGTTTGAATATTGAGGGTTATTTTTTAGTTTTGACTAAATTGACACAATATGTAAAAGTTGAGGGCTAAATTTGCCATGATACTAATTCCTTTCCATCAAACATGTAACACCTCCAACCCAGTCTAGAATTTTCGGCTAAGTCGAAAGCGCTACATTGATTACCGAAGTGATCTTGTAAAGTCACCTTTTTTACTTAGTTAATTTGTGAGGAAATTGTACTTCTATTCTTAGAAAAACATTCATTTTTTGGGCTGACTTGTCTTAGAAATGTAATTCTGATATAATCATTGTGGCGTTTTGAAAACGGATAAGGTTTTCAAGAAAAGATTTATCAAAACTTTGAGTATTTTGTAAAGCAGCAGAAAACAACTATGAAAAAAATATTAGTTTTCTAAACCATGTTGCATGCAATTATTAGATTATTAATTAAGTATATCATGCTTAACATAAATAAACTAAATAATCTCAAACCTAAGATGTAAAAGTAAGAAATAATTAAAGATTACAACCCCCAAAAACGAATAAGGAAAACTTTAAAGAAACTTTTGAATAAAAGCAAAATAAGCTACTAATTTGAGGTTCCTCTGACGCCATTTCGGTCCTAGTTCTCTGTATTACCTGAGACACTATAGCAAAACAGGTTTTTAGCGGCCTTTTTTGGTCCTATAGCGGCGCTTATATGCATCGTTAAAATAATTTGTGGCGTTTTAATAAGCGCCACAGAAAACAACGCTAAATCTAAAGAACATGATATTTAGCGGCGCTTTTCCTACAAACGCCACTAAAAATCATATTCTATAGCGGTGGTTTTTTACAAACGCCGCTAAAGAACATGATCTTTAGCGGCATTTTCTATGAGAAGTGCCGCTAAAGATCATGTTCTTTAGCGGCGTTTTTAGTAGAAGAGCTGCTAAAGACCATATCAAATTCAACTTCTTTTTTAATCATCTCATTTACATTCTTACCTTAAATGATCATACAAAATTTAAATGACCTAACAATAGAAACATTTTAAATTGTTTTTGAGTTCAAAAACATTAACAAGAGAACTGTTCATAATGTTTGATCAAAATGTTAACATAATCATCTTTGAAAACCCAATCTAATGACTACATTACATACTTTCCTCTAAAACTAAAATCTTTGAAACTTTTGTCGAATAAACAACATGATGTTCACTGTAAGAAACTTCAACTACAAGCATACTACAATAAGTTACTACAAAAGAGTTCTTTCAAAGCTGTTACCACTACATTATAAATCGCTTCACCCCATTCCAGCTTTAGATTTGTTAGTTTCTCCTGAAAATTGGATGCCAATCAGGATTCTTCAGATTCTCATGCCTTGATGAGCATAGAGTAGTGGCCTGAAGTTTCGCTTCATCAGGAGGAAATCACGACTTCCAAGTGTCATGAAAAGCCTTTGGATCAAGCTCTCCCATTCTCTTTAATCCAATATTAGTGCGATTACCCAACAATTTTGGCAAAACCCTGCATAAAAGAAAACAAACATTGATTTTATGACCAGTTGCTTGAGTCTGCATAGTAATCCAAGGCTTAGGTAAACGTAATTCAGTCTTAAGCCAAGATAAAGTAGGTAGTACCTGAATTAGCACTTCCTTACTTCATGTAGCTTATCATTTCTTTGATGCTCTTTGTATATAAGAGCTTTGTTTGTTGACTCTAGATCTTGCAGATCATCAATCTTTTCTTGCAACTTATTATTCATTTCTTCTATCTTCTTTTGTATAGCTGCATCATCTTATCTAAGATGTTTCATCACTTGCAACTTGCATTTCAAGTCTTCGATTTCCATTTCCAACTTCTGCTTTATATCAAGCTTTTTTCCAGCAGAAGTATCTTTTTCAGGGCATCTTCTTTCTCTATTTGGAATATTAAAAATCCCATTAACAGAACTAGATGTGAAATAACTGTGTACTACAAATATGAAATATGCTACAATATGATAATTTTTAATGCACCACCTTTTGCTCTTCAACCAATCTTAACACATGCTCATCAGCCTTTTTCTGCTCCATGGAAGCTAGCTGAAGTGAATTATTTCTTTCATTATTCTCGAAGGACAAAGAATAAAACATCAGTGACAGGTGCCATATCCATAAATAATGCCAACCAATTATCTCCTGGAGCAGTTTCTAGAATTGTCACCAATTTAAACCTAGTATAAGTCAGTAGCAGCTTTTGACAATAAAATTGAGAACAATACATAGTATGTTGAGTAAAAAGACCACATTTTGATCTTATTTTCATTAGGTCCAAGCAACAGGATGCTTTGCCATGAGACAGATTACCTTTTTCTTCTCTTCATCAAGTTTTTGCCTTTCACGCTCAGTTAGCGTCTCACGTTTGCCAAAACCTTTTTGGGATCGGGTCGACTTTTTATTTGAAAAAATGAAAATGGGCATGGGAGTCGCCACCAATCCTTTTTGATGAGGTGGGAATGGGTCACCTCGAAAAGTGGTTATTTTTAATAAACGGTTTGATTTATTAAAATAACGATTTCGGTCTACGGAATTCAAAAAAATGGGTTTGGGAGTCAGTTACGTACGAGGAAGGATTAGCACCCTCGTAACGCCCAAAATTGGTACCTAATTGATTAATTAATGTCTTAATGTCAAAAATTTCAAAACTTGAAAGAATTTACAATACAATTCCTCTAAATGTTAATTTTTTAAAAAAAGAAACGCTTGAATAAATTGAAACGAATGTCAAAGACCCTCTCGTCCCGAGATAACAAATGTCACATCCCGTAAGTTAGGACACAGCATTTTGAACCCTCGAGAACAAGCTTGCCTTTAGAATTTTTTATTTAAATTTTATGTATTTTAATTTAAAAAGGATATTTGACTATTTAGGTTTATCAAGAAAATCGAAATCCCGTAAGTTAGAGTACGATTTCTCAAATCTCCAAAATGCAAAATATTGCCTATTTTTAAAAGTTTTCTTTTTTGAATTTGGGTAAAAATTAACACAATATTAAAAATGATATACGTGTAGTTTATTTGATTATATTCAAAAAATCGTTTAAAACGTAAAAAGGGTCATACTTGGCAAATAATGGTAATGCAACATACATTTGGAGTAACAATGACATAATATGCATAATAAAATACAACATATATAGCATTGATATTAATGGATCATAATATTAATATGCATAAACAATAATAATGATGAAAATGATAACAATAATAATGATAATAACAATGACATTAATAATAATAGTGAATAATATAAATTTTTGAAAGTATATAAAAGTAATAAATGAATAAATGAATGATAAAATTTGATTAAAAGTTGAAATTAAATAAATAAATAAAGTGTAGTAATAAAAAAATAATTTGTAAAAAAATTGAAGTTAAATAAGCCAAGATGTAATTGAAATCAAAATAAAATTAAGGAGTATAAATTGTAAATAATAAAAAATAACTAATAAAATAGAAATAAGGATCAAAATAAAATGCGCTAAAAGAAATAGGGACTAAACGAGAAATTATCCCAAACTCCCTAAACGCACAGTTTCACGAGGGACTAAAATGAAATAAAAATAAAATTATATGGGGAAATAAAAAAAAGAAAAAAGGAAATGGGACTAAATTGCAATAGGCCATAAAAGCGGAAGGGGCCAACGGTCAAATAACCCATTTTGCAAAAAGACGCGGATCCCCTTAAAGGGGCGGGTCAGATCTCGGATCAGAGGTAAAACGACGTCGTTTTAGCGTCTGTAAACCCTAGCTCAAAACGGCACCGTTTTGCACCTTTATTTAAGTCAAAATTTTTTTAACTCATTTTTTCTCTTCTCCCTAAAAAAACAAAAAAAAACTCTTTCAACTCTCCCCTCCCTTCCAATTTTCGGCCAGAGGTCCGGCCATCGGGCCACCATGGCGGCCGCCGGTTGCCGGCGACGAAGTCGCAGCCCATGGTGCCCGAAAAATTTAAAAATGACCAATTTTTGGCCTTTGAACTCCTCAAGCCTAAAAATGTGTCATCTTTCATCGAAGATGACGGCCTTGGCCACTCGTGGTGGCGCAAACGTAAAAATGGTGAGCTTTTTGGCTCTTTTTTTTTACTCTTTTTATTTCTTTTAAAATGATAACGGAAACAATGCGAAAAGAAAAAAATAAAAATAAAAAGACAACCTTTTTTGTTCTTTGTTTTCTAATTAATGTCTTCTGTTCGTCAAAAAAAATACAAAGTTTTAGTTGCGGCTTTTATAGCCGAAATTACAAGATCCGTTTTATTTCTTTGTTCTTGTTTGCTACTGCTCCTTTTTCTTTTCTTTGTTGTTTTCTTCTATTTTGCGTGTCTTTCTCTCTTTGCAAGTGGTAGCAGAGGGTGACGGTGGCGGTGGTAGAGGCGTGCACAGACGCATGCTTGCTGACGTGGAGGAGCAGGGGTGGCTGATCATACGGCTAGGTTTCTAGTCTGCTGAAAATAGGTTTAGGTTTTTGGCCATTTGGGCTTTAGGGTTTTTTTTGTAATTTGGGCTTATAACTGTTGTAAATGGACTTTTGATATTTGGACTTTTTTTTGTAACACCCCAAACCCGGCCTAGACGTTATGGTCGAATCTGACGTGTTGGTAAAAATTGGTCTTGTTGGTAAAAATTCGTTTCTAAGTTTGAAAACCTCTTAATTATTATTTAACAAATCATCTAGCCAAAACATTTACCTTGCTGTCTTGCTTTTGTTATAGTAAGTTGATCTAAAATCACGGAAGCTTTTGAAACTCTGTTGTTTAGGTCTCGTGTCTTTGAAAACAATAATTATTTTGAAAATCCATCTTCTCCTAAACTAGCAGCTTTTTTTTTTAAAGTAAGCAAAAGTCCAATTAAAAATTTAAACAAACTTAAAAGCCTTATTACAAAAACAAGACCCAACATATAAGTTAAATTAAAATAAAAACAAGTGAAAACAGCAGTAGTTGTGTGGCCACCTCCAAGTCCCTCACAGCACCGAGTCACCTACGGCTGAGGATTACCTGCACAGTTAAAAAGGGAGGGTGAGTTTACGAAACTCAGTGTATAAACCCCTACCCAAACAGTCAGCCTACAACATGCAGTAACAGTCTGGGCTTGAGCCCTATGCAGTAACAGTGTGTGGGTCTTAGCCCGATACAGTAACAGTGTGGGCCTTAGCCTAATACAATAACAGTGTGATAATGCAACCCATCCCAATCCAGCCAACACACCACTCCGTACCACTAACACACCATGTGGGGATAAAATCGACCCACCCAGCAAACACACCAATATCGCAACAAAAGTCGCCAAGAAAGTATCGCGTAAGTCGCCAAGAATAATATATGTGGCAAAGCCACTAGTACAGTATACTTCCCCCATATCAACATCCCAACCCCATGTAGTATGTCATATCATAAACCATACGTGTATGCAGAATATCATATTCAAACATAAACATACATATCATAGAGCAAATCGGTCATACATACATAATGCCATATAGACATTTTGGATCCTACGAGTATAGCAGTCATTTTACCCTATCGGGGTATTTCGATCATTTTACCCTTCGGGGGTATTTTGGTCATTTTACCATTTGGGGATATTTTGATCATTTTACCCTTCGGGGGTATTTTGGTCATTTTGCACTTCGGGGGTAGTTCGATCATTTTACCCTTCGGGGGTATTTCGATCATTTTACCCTTCGGGGGCAAGTTGAGCTTACCACTCGAGCAATCGCACGTCCGTGTAGTCTCAAACGTCGTATTTATGGCTTTTCAGTTTCTGTCATTTTACAGTTATAGTATGGTGTTACACACCTGTTGCGATTTACAGATTTCCTTTGTTCCGAACACTCTTATTTCGAAAATCAATGATCATCGCACCCTTGGTTCCTAGGCAATGTGATAATCAAACTCAACCACCACTAGTTAGAAATGGAAGCAATGCAGGTTGACGAAAGCAACGAAAACCTTGAAAACCTCGCCGATCTCCCATCGAGAACAAGGAACAAATGAGATGATATATATCTTTCCACAACAACAACCTCCCCAAATCCCAATATTCTCTCCTCAAATCTCTCCAAATATCCCTCCTCAATTCTCTCTATGACCAGTTCAAACTCCATTTAGCAGTATTTCAATCCAACTCTAACACCCACACGAATTAGGCAGCAAAATAAATACTCCCTTTTTGATGTGACACCACTCAAACCTTAGACCCTATGTACACTCTACACGTCCCTTACCACTAGACCAACAACTTCTTTGTATCATATTTTAACCACAATAATTTAAGAACCTACTATCTAGATCCAAGGATTTTATTCACTTAAAATAAAAGTTTTGCATAAGCCAAGGCTTAAACCCCTGACTTTTCAGACCCTTCTAAACACTCCTAAATCACTTAACCACTGAAGCAGACATTCATTTATGTCACTTCCTTGCACAACTAAATATTTATGTGCAGTCTCCTAACTGTTCCCTTGTTCAAAACCTATTTCTTTTAGGCCCAAAATTTGAGGTGTTACATTTTTTGTCTTATTTATTATTATTGGGCCAGGCAGAATTGATCTGCTATAGCTGCCCCTCTTTGTTCATTGTCGTGTAACGAGAATAGAGAAAAGACTTTTGAAAAGGCCAATTTTGCCTGATCTTGTCGAATCTCTACTTCTTTAGTGCTTCTCTTCTTCAGGTAACTTCATTCCAACCCATTGCAACTTCAAGAGTATAGGATTTGTAATTTCAATATACTCTACTACAACTTCAAGGAGATAAGATATGTGACTTTAGTCTATTCCATTGCAACTTCAGGGAGATAAGACTCGCCATAGTAGATTTTGACCTGACCTCCTACAACTTCAGTGGTATAGGATTTCACTTGTAGCTTTAATCTATTCCACTGCAACTTCAAGGAAATAAGATTCGCATCCTCAATCTGCTCCACTGCAACCTCAAGAAGATAAGATTTATAACACGTAGCTTGGATCTATTTCACTGTAACTTTAGGGAAACAAGGTTTACAGCTTTAATCTACTCTACTGCAACCTCAGAGAGATAAGATTTGCTATCTGCGACCTAATCCACTGCAACTTCAGGGAGATAAGACCTATCACTTCAATCTACTCCACTTCAATTTCAGGGAGATAAGATTTGTAATTTGTAACTTTAATCTGTTCCATTGCAATTTTAGGGAAATAAGATTTGCTATCTTCAGTCTGCTCCATTGCAACTTCAGGGAGATACAATTTTCCATGATGACTATAATCCATCCCACTGTAATTTTAGGGGTATAGGATTTGTGGTTTCATTAACCTGTTCTCTGGGGAACATGACCTATAGAATCCATTTCATGGACCTATTTATGTCTAGTGATTAGGATGTCATGATCAGAATGAATCAAATGCTCCTAACTAGATGTGTATGAATGATATTTGCATGAATGTAGATTATCATTTTTTGAGAATGACTCCTTTTTAATGTTTAGGTTGTCATTGCTCGTTGTTCATCAAGGTTCTATCACTGATGTGTTACCATGCCTTCTTGTTCAACTAGTATCTTTAACAGAAAATCCAAAAAATGGTTACAATTTAGACTATTCTTTCTCAAATGTTTCCAACCCTTAAGTTTGGTTAGTTCTAAATAATAGTCCTATTTTAGGTCCTCGTACTATTCAGAAGTTTTCACAGTAATATGCAGAACTCCTTTTACTTGAATATTATCAATCCATTAATCATTATTTCAATGAAAAGTGCTTGAAAAAAATTGTCACAATAGACAAGATGAAATTTTATTGAGAGCAAAGCTTAAAATGAATGAGACTGCTAAAATACAATATGAGTAAGACGAAAAGTAGGTGCCCCATATATCGCAGCGTGAGCTTCTCTGTACAAACTTCTCGAGGATCATTTTAAGCCTGATATGTGTCTAGGAGATCCAAAGTGTTTTGTTGATGCCCCAAGATGTAACGTTCTTCCTCCCTATTGATTCTGAGAAAACAAGACTACCACATGCCCCATCTTTGATCAAAATTTGAATTGCCCTTTATTGGGTTTTCAACTCAAACCCCTATGGTCTCAAAGTGCCCTATGCGGGTTTTTGCCTTGGCCTCTCCTCATTCTTTCTTTTTTTTAGGTGAAGTACTTCTTGACTGAATCTGAATTCATAGGATTAAGTAAGTTTTGGTCATCAATCTCAGTTAAAATCAGCACTCCTCCAGAAAAGGTCTTCTTTACTACATAAGGTCCTTCCCAATTAGGCATCCATTTCCCTCTGAAATCCTTTTAGATGGGCAGGATCTTTTTCAATACCAGGTCTCCCTCATGAAATTTTCTAGGTCGAACCTTCTTGTCATAAGCTCGCATCATTCACTTTTGGTACATCTGACCGTGACGGATAGCTTTCAGCCTCAGTGGAGGTCCTGACAGACGTTCGATAAGCATAAAGGGAAAATAGTAATTTCTCGTGCCAATCTTTATAAGTCTCAGTCATTTTCCCCACGATCTTCTTGATGTTCTTATTGGCTGCCTCTACAGTACCATTCATTTTTGGGCAATATGGTGACGAGTTATGGTGATTGATCTTGAATTGGCTACAGACCTCCACTATCGTGCTGTTGTTCAAAATTAGTGCATTGTCAGATATAATCTTTTCTGGCATCCCATGCTGACATATGATCTCTTTTTTCAAAAACTTGCTGTCTAACGACTTTGTAACGTTGGCATATGAAGTAGTTTCCACCCATTTAGTAAAGTAATCAATGACCACGAAGATGAATCGATGCCAAATAGAAGCTTTTGGCGATATTGGCCCAATGACATCCATGTCTCACATAGAGAAAGACCATGGAGAAGTCATGACATGAAGAGGTGTGGGAGGCACATGAATTTTGTCTGCATAAATTTGGCAGTTATGACATCTCTTGACGTAAGTAATACAATCTCATTCCATGGTGGACTAATAATACCCAAATCTCATGATTTTTCTGGCCATTGTAAAACCATTAGCGTGTGTTCTGTAGATATCCTCATGGACTTCTTCCAAGATTTTCTTAGCCTCAACAGCGTCCACACATCTTAATAGTACATGATCCTTCCTTCTTTTATATAGGATCTCCCCATCTAAGACATAGTCACTGGCCAGTCTTCTCAACGTCCTCTTATCATTCTCGGTTGCTTGGTCAGAGTACTCACGATTCTTTACATATCGCAGTATATCATGGTACCAAGGGTGGTCATCTTTTTCCTCTTCTTCGATGTTATAACAATAAGCCGGAGCCTAAAAAATGCTCATCTGGATAGGTTTCACATCCTCTTATTTTTTTACTCTGATCATAGAAACTAAAGTAACCAAGGCGTCAGCCATCAGGTTTTCATTTCGTGGGAGGTAACAGAAGGTGATGTCATCAAACTCCTTAATTAATTCGAGAACTAGCTTTTGATAACTGATCAATTTGGGGTCTTTCATCTCTTATTCATCTTTGAGTTGATATATCACTAATGCTGAATCCCTATATACCTCTAGTACTTTGATATTGCGTCCAATGGCTGGACGGATACCCATGATGCATGCTTCATACTCCGCCATGTTATTTGTGCAATCAAAATCCAATTTACTAGTGAATGGATAATGATCTCCTTTTAGGGATACCAGGATTGCCCCAACTCACAGTGTTTGAGGCTCCATCGAAGTTTAATTTCCAAGGATGACATTCTTGAGAGTCCTCTTCAGTGGTTGCAACATACATTAGATCTTCATTCTGGAAATCAAAGTTCAGTGGCTCATAATCTTCTAGAGCTCTACTGGCCAGAAAATCTGCTATTGCACTCTATTTTACCGTATTCTAGTTCACATAGACTATATCGAACTCGAAAAGTAGAATTTACCATCGGGCCATTCTGCCATTCAAAGCAATCGATTCCATCATGTACTTTAGAGGGTCTAGTTTTGAGATGAGCCAAGTTGTGCGATACAATATGTATTGTCTCAATCTCTGGGTCGTCCAGATTAAGGCACTACACAGCTTTTCAATTAGTGAATATCTTGTCTCGCATTCAGTAAACTTCTTACTGAGGTAATATATCGCTCCTTCTTTTTTCTCTGACTCGTCATGTTGGCCCAGTACGTATCCCATGGAGTTTTCAAATACTGCCAAGTACAATATCAACGGCTTATCTAGCTAGGTGGCATCAGTATTGGGGCATTGGATAGGTAATGCTTGACCTTTTCAAAAGTTTTTGGCACTTCTCATCCCATACACTTGGATTGTGTTTCTTAAGGAGAGGAAATATGGGGTCACATTTCTTAGTTAGTTGTGAAATGAATCGGGCGATGCAATTTTGTCTCCCTAGGAAACCTCAAACTTCTTTTTAAGTGCACGGAAAAGGCAATTCTTGTATAACCTTGACTTTGTCTAAGTCAATCTCAATCCCCTTTTCACTGACTACGAATCCCAATAGCTTTCTTGACCTAGCCCCGAAGGTGCATTTTCCTGGATTGAGCTTTAGCTGAAACTTTCTTAACCTCAGGAACAGTTTTCTCAGGACTTGCACATGCTCTTTTTCTGTTCTGGATTTTGCAGTCATGTCGTCGACATAAACTTCAATTTCTTTATGCATCATATCATGGAATAGGGTTACCATGGCTCTTTGATACGTTGCCCTCGCATTTTTCAGTCCAAATAACATCACCTTATAACAAAATGTTCCTCACATGGTTACGAATGTGGTCTTTTCCATGTCTTCAAGATGCATCTTTATCTGGTTGTATCCCGAGAAACTATTCATGAAAGAGAACAATGAGTAACCTGTCGTGTTGTCCACTAAAGTGTCGATATGTGGCAATGGGAAGTTATCCTTTGGGCTAGCTTTGTTCAAATCCCTGTAGTCCATGCACATTCGTACTTTCCCATCTTTATTAGGAACGAGAACTATATTGGCTACCCATTCTGAGTATTTAACCACTCGTAAGAAATCGTCATCGAATTGTTTCTTGACCTTTTCTTTTATTTTTAACAAAACATCATGTCTCATCCTTCGGAGCTTCTGTTGAAATGGCTTACATTCTTTCTTTATGGGAAGCCGGTGTACCATGATATCAATACTCAACCCAGGCATGTCTTGATAGGACCATACGAAGACATTTTTGAATTCTTGTAGTAACTCAACGAGGTCCCGCTTTGTCTCTGTGGTAATGTAAGCTTCGATCTTCACTTCTTTCTTCTCTTGTCCGTCTCCCAAGTTCATAATTCCAACTAACTCTTTGTAAGGTAGAGTCTATTTCTCCTCTTGTTCTACCATCCTTAACAAATCAGGAGATAAGTTACAGTTTTGGTCATCTTCAAAATCCTAAGAATCTTCCATATTCATAACTTGCTCAAAAGAAGACTCTGAGTCAGTAGCAATGTCGCTCATAACATTAATATCTGGAGACCTATTATTAGGGTGAAGAAAGATCCAAAGAACAAAAGAATCTAAGAATAATGTACAGTATGATTATGAATGAAATGGAAAGAATAAAAGAATATTTACTCAAAATGAGACAGAAAGATGCATTTTTATTGAAATAAAAATATTGGACATATGCCTTTTCACAAAAAGATTCTTATTACTCCCAGGATTAGAGCAATAAGTGTGTTTCAACATTACTCTGAATTAGCATTAAAAATTATAGGAATCTCTTCCGCAGTC
This sequence comes from Gossypium raimondii, assembly GCF_025698545.1. NCBI lineage: Eukaryota > Viridiplantae > Streptophyta > Magnoliopsida > Malvales > Malvaceae > Gossypium > Gossypium raimondii. Next base: position 54,161,506 of record NC_068574.1, read on the forward strand.
CAATTTTTCAGAACACTTCCAGGCTCATAAGCGAAAAGGCCTAATAAATTCTCTTATTCAATTCTTTTTTCGAATATGGCAATGATGTTTAGGTTTCCCAACATTTCCTCCACAGTTTCCCTCATTGACATCTTCTGTTCAGGGTAAATAGTTCCTTCTGATACGAATGTTCTAGATATATGAGAACGATCATTAGTTCCCATTTGATCTCTCTCCCGCTTAAACGCACTCTCCTCCTCTTTTTCTTTTTTTCCAGCTCATTCTTTTTTTGTTTCGCATCTGGCTTAAATTCTAAGCCAAAACGATCTTGTTTATCTTTCAGCATCGGTGCGTCAACCTTTCATGGAAGGTATTTTTCGAGTCCTCTTCCTGGCAAGGCTTCTTTTTCGACTGTCAGCTGCAAGCCCATCCTTATAGTTTTGGGTATTTTGGGCATCGAGATTTTGTTTCCCTCAACGATGAAGGTTGCATTCACAAATTCCAATGATCGAAAGGAACACTCTATCGCTTCATCGTCTGCCCCTATGTATGGCGTGTCACTCTTAACAGATGCAATAATGTCTTCTTCCGCATTATCGTTACCAGTCTACCCTCAGTTACCAACTTTAACTTCTGGTGCAGTGACGATGGAACTACCCCTGCTGAGTGAATCCAAGGCCTCCCTAACAAGTAATTATAAGAAAGCTTGATGTCTATCACCAAAAAGTCTATTTCATACGTGTTTAGACCAATCAAAAGAGGTATCTCAATCCTTTCCATTACCTTCCTTTCAGTACCGTCGAATGCTCTCATTATGTTTTGGCATGTTTTCATATGAGAGCTATCCACAGGTAACCTATTCAGTGTGGATAGGGGTAAGACATTCAAGGCTGATCCATTATCAATTAACACCCCTAACAATGTGTATCCTTTATAGTGGGTGGTAATGTGTAGGGCTTTTGTAGATCCTATGCCTTCTGGTGGTATTTTATCATCATTAAAAAAGATGAAATTATCAGCACTTATGTTATTGCCCAAACGGTCCAGCTTGTTGATAGAGATATCATCCGCGACATAAGTTTCGTTCAACACTTTTATCAATGTGCTACGATGTGTCTCTAAGCTTAAGAGTAAAGCCAGTACCGATATGCGAGCTGGCTGCTTGTGCAGTTGTTCTACAACGCTATACTCACCGTGCTTTAGGAATTTCAAGAATTCCTTAGCCTCTTTCTTAGTTACCGGCTCATTAAAAGGTAATTCAGGTCTGGTTGGCTTCTCTTTCTTTTATTCAACCATTAAAGATTTTCCTTTAATAGGTTTGACTTTCGTATTCAGGGAATCATAGCGCCTTCCACTGCGCGTGTAGAAACCCACATCCTGACCCTTTTCTAAAGTGCTGACCGAGTTTTCCTCTTTCGGGATCGTTACGTTGCAGTCATAATTTCAAGGAATCCTTTTACTGTCCTTGTAGGGAAAAGCTACAGGTTTCTGGATTATGACCCTTGGTGCAATTTGTGTTCCGACTTCATTGACTCTTGGTCGTGAGATAATTACTACTGAGTGATTGGCCTTATAGACCTTCTCTGTCGATCCTTCTTTTGAGGTGCACACATATTTTCTTTATTTGCCTTTGGCATATTCGAAGAATTCTAGCTCCTTGTTATCCATCAGACCTTGTATTATGGCCCCGAATTCAATGCAATCTTGGATCTCATGACCCTCTTTATCATGAAACTCATAGTAGTCCCTTGCTTCTCTGGGTCTCTCCCCTAAATTCTGTGTGATTAATCCTCCCTCTACCTTTTTCTTCCAAACCCATCTCAGCGGGGTTTTCACTTCTTCTACATCCATCTTGGTTTTCTTCCCTCTACTCTCGATTATTGCGTTTACCCCTTTATCAGAATGACTAACAACAAATTTTTTGCCACATTAGGTCCCGATGGATCGTCAAACTTTGCATTGTACCATTTGGGGAATGGAGGTTTCATAGGTTTCAGGTAGAAAGGGGATACCACATGTGCATCAAACAAATTCTGACATAGCTCCCTATATGTCATCAGAATAGGTGTGAATTAGAGTTTTTTTTGCATTCAGACTTGGATTGGATTCTTCCCTTAGGGGGCTGTAATAGCTAGTAGTTACCATCTTTGGCTGGCTTAAAGTGATCGGCTTTAAATAACCCTTGTTGTACATACTCGCACTATTCACCTCATTTTCCTTCTTTCTCGGGGCTAATCTTTTGGTGCTTTCTCCTGCTTCTATCTTCCTACATCTTAATGTATTTTCTATCATCTCTCCAGACATTACTATATCTAAGAAGCTCTTAGTAGCGCTTCCCAACATATGGTTAATGAACAGAGCTTTCAAAGTATTAATGAAAAGCATGGTTGTTTCCTTCTCTAGAATAGGTGGTTGGACTTGCGTCGCTACCTCTCTCCACCTTTGAGCAAACTACCTGAAGCTCTCACTTGGCTTCTTTTCCATATTTTGCAATGTGATTCTGTCGGGTGTCATATCCGTCACATGACTATACTGCTTCATAAAAGCCTGTGCCAAGTCTTTCCACGAATTGAATTTAGCACGACTTAGTTGGTTGTACCATTTGGCTACAGACCCAATCAGACTATCCTGGAAGTAGTGGATTAACAGTTGATCATTATTGACGTATCATGTCATCCTTCGACAGAACATAGTGATGTGAGCTTCAGAACAACTAGTCTCATTATACTTTTCAAACTCTGGCATTTTAAACTTTGGTGGGAGCACTAAATCGGGGACCAAACTCAGATCTTTAGCGTTAATTCCACAATGGTAATTGACGTTCTCTATTGCTCTAAATTTTTCTTCTAGCCATCTGCACCGGTCCTCGAGTTGTTTTGGCAGATCTAGCTTTGCCTTCTCCATTTCTGCTATATCATCCAGATTAGGGGCAACGGGATTAGTTGAATTATCCCCTAGATTAGAGCTTGAGCTCGTTGGGAAGTTTGTTGGTACCAAGATATCGACCTAATATTTTTGAGGTCTAATAGTAATGGGTACCCCTCGTGGGTACGACTCTGGTTGGGTCTGAACATTTACTGGGGTAAAACCTAGGGGATAGGTAGGGTTTTCATTATCATTACCCGAGTTAACTGTGGTATCCTTACCTTTTTCGAGTCCTCTAGCCAACAATTGCGTCAATTGACTTATCATACTTCTTTGGGATTCTCACATTTGATCCCTCATGTCTTGTTGAATTTTAGCTAATTGTTCTTCCATCTAATCTTACATATCTTTTTGCATTTTTTCTAATCGTTCCAATCTCTGATCCATTGCCTTGGTTTTGCGATGGGTATTGTAGCGTATTTAGTTGGTAAACTCTCGTTGGTTTTTAGGGTAACTGTCATAATTTTAATTAATTAGGTCTTTTTTATAAAACTTAATGCATATGATGAAATATAATGTAGATGAATGAAGTGAATGCAAAAAGAGGCTTTGACTCTAATTCAATTTCATTAGAATAACTTTACTAGAAAACAAATTTCTTTACATAAAACGGATTACATATACGGCTTTGCCCTAATACTCAAAGCCTTAACTTTTCTAAGAAGCCAAGCTAATTCTCGACCTCGATCCAATTCTGATTCATATTTTAAGCTTAGTATGTCAGCTTGAACTGCTAGGGTTTGCAGATGATCGGCCACTTCTCGTACTTGAGCCACAGCTTCGCCCATGATGTACTCTCTATCTCTAATCTGACCTTGAGAATGATGGAGCTGCTCTTTCCAATGTTCGTTATTCTTCTCAAGAAACTCTACTCGAAGTTCACAATTTTGCAAGGCATCCTCGAGCTTTCATATCTTTCCCTTCAACTCTTCAATCTTACTTAAGCTTACTCTCAACTCGATTGTGGAGTTGCGACTGTGATATTGGTGAAGTGACCTTTCTAATTCTACTACCCGAGCTCTTAATCCCATTTTCTCATTTTGGCTTTCTAACAAATTCTTTCCAAAGTATCCTCTCGAGCTCGAACATCTTAGAATTTCCTTTCCCACTGATCAGCTCTCACCTTTTCCTCCTTAATATCTTGCCGCCATTGTTCTGATGTTTTGCCCAAACTGGCAGTTTTTATTGAAAAACGCAGCTTCTTATAATCAGTTTTTAGACTATCCAAATCTTCTTCGGCCTTGTTCTTTCCTTTCCTCAATTTCTCGGCCTCTAGCTTCTGAATGTCGACATCTAATCCTAGCTACATCTTTTCCTCCTCTAACTGCTCTATCTTCTTTCCGAATTCTAAACTCCTTTTTTCAAAGTCTTGCTTGATGATCTCTAACTCAGATGGGATTACTTGTAGATGCTCTTCTATTGGCCGAATATCTTCTTAGCTTGGCACAGAGATGTTATCATTGACCTTTTTACCCCACCACCAACTATATTCAGGGGTTGTCATTGGATTCACTGCAAATATTTTCATTCTGTGAGTTTGGTTCCAAGCATTCGATATTTCATGAACCTTCTTCTTGTAATTATCACCATTGTATGAAAACTCACACTGAGCTAACCCTTGCGTCGCTGGTATGAACTGCCTCGATCTGTACTGTCTAAATATGAGCAAAAGAGCATATCCTACAGCTCCCCAAATCCCAAGTAGAGGGACCCAGTCAAAGTCTCCATGCCGGTACAGAACCTCATCGGGGATCATCCAATGGGCTCTCCATTCGACATCCTCGTCTTGGAGACTCTGGAGAGTAGTTCTCGGAGAAAACTCAATAGGAGACCATTTCTACCTTCCAAAAGTGGCTATGGAACCAAGCTAACAAAAGTTACGCACACTCGATGAACCTTCCCTCATTCGTTCTTCGGCATGCATTTAAAGATCTAAAAGTTTTGGCCAAGATTGTTGGGAAGGGTATGACCCTTTTGTCAAGCCGATCGAACAAATCTAAAATCGCCTCATCAACGTGTCTAATACTTTGGGGAAGACGACCAAATCGTAAATGCTTAAAGCGAAAACATCAACGCTCTTCTTCATATTCGAATGTGCCAAGATCAAATCTCGCAAATTCTTCCAAGGTATGCATTTGCTATCTCCTTTTTGCTATGTCTGGGCCACGACCCATTGCTCACTCATCCCCGTGATACTCATTAGCTTCTTTAAGAATGTCGGAACATTAGTGGCTCTCGAATAGGCTTTATCGGCTTGAATCTTCAAGCAACAGAGTAAGGTAGTGTACTCTTCCACGGTGGGTGCCAAATCAACTTTCCCAAAGGTAAAAAAACTGTAGACGGGATTCCAATACTGGGTGAGAGCTCAGAATAAGTGCTTGTCCACTTTCATATCAAGTAGATAGGGCAGATCACCATAGTTACAGTAAAAAAGCTGCTCGGTTTCGTCATCCCATTGATCCTATATCTCTTTCAATTCTTAGAGATTATTTTGAGTCACGCTGATGCGAGTGAAGTCCCACAACTCCGACACGTACCCCTCCGTAAGACTATCACCTTTCTCTTACTACATTTTCTCAGGCCAAATTCGGACGGCCGCATTATCTTCCACTTTATCAAGAAACCCCTTTTCCATGATAAGCTCTCTATTTAGATACTAAAAGTGAATCAACACCTTTTTTATGATGAAAATGCTATGCAATCATAGTCAAAGCAAAACAAAGCAAGTCAGTACTAAACATAAAGCTAGAATTCAAAGCAAACGAGAAATAATAAACAAAAGGACCTATTCGGGTAATCACTAGGGTTCGATGTGGTTCTACCTAGGGTAGGTTCTTATGGCTCATTATATGTGGTTCGATTTTAAAGAAAATGTACCTGAACCAGCAGATTCCTCGATCCTCACCCATTATAGGCTCATATGGACTGAGTTCAGTTCAGGGGAATACATTTCCCTATGGCTATACGAAGATGAAAATCTCACGAAGACATAGGTGCGAATGTATCCTGAAAGCGATCCACTATCCTATACGGAGGTGAAGACCTCACGAAGGAATAATTTCTCACTCCCACTTAAAGGGTAAATTGACCAATTTATGCAATGCAATATGCAGAGATATATCAAAAGGCTCGAACCAATAAAGCAAACATATTATGACAAAGACCACAAAAATGACAGATGAAATGCAACGAAAGGATCATAAATTTAAATCAAATTTTTAATTTTTGCAAAAGATAGGAAATAATCAATTTGCGGCTTGACTCACGTATTGGGTCCACAGCGGAGTCACCAAGCTGTCAAAACCTTTTTGGGATCGGGTCGACTTTTTATTTGAAAAATAAAAATAAACATGGGAGTCGCCACCAATCCTTTTTGGTGAGGTGGGATTGGGTCACCTCGAAAAGTGGTTGTTTTTAATAAATGGTTTGATTTATTAAAACAACAATTTCGGTCTACAAAATTCAGAAGAATGGGTTCGGGAGTCGGTTACGTACGAGGAAGGATTAGCACCCTCGTAACGCCCAAAATTGGTACCTAATTGATTAATTAATGTCTTAATGTCGAAAACTTCAAAACTTGAAAGAATTTACAATACGATTCCTCTTAATGTTAATTTTTTTTTAAAAGAAATCGTTAAATAAATTGAAACGAATGTCAAAGACCCTCTCGTCCCAAGATAACAAATGTCACATCCCGTAAGTTAAGATACAACATTTTGAACCCTCGAGAACAAGCTTGCCTTTAGAATTTTTTATTTAAATTTCATGTATTTTAATTTTAAAAGGATATTTGGCTATTTAGGTTTATAGAGAAAATCGAAATCCTGTAAGTTAGGGTACGATTTCTCGAATCTCCAAAATGCGAAATATTGCCTATTTTTAAAAGTTTTCTTTTTTGAATTTGGGTGAAAATTAACGCAATATTAAAAATGATATAGGTGTAGTTTAGTTGATTATAATCAAAAAATCGTTTATAACGTAAAAAGGGTCATACTTGACAAATAATGGTAATGCAACATACATTTGGAGTAACAATGACATAATATGCATAATAAAATACAACATACATAGTATTGATATTAATGGATCATAATATTAATATGCATAAACAATAATAATGATGAAAATGATAACAATAATAATGATAATAACAATGACATTAATAATAATAATAGTGAATAATATAAATTTTTGAAAGTATATAAAAGTAATAAATAAATAAATGAATGATAAAATTGATTAAAAGTTGAAAATAAATAAATAAATAAAGTGTAGTAATAAAAAACAATTTGTAAAAAAAAAATTGAAGTTAAATAAGCCAAGGACCGAATTGAAATTAGAATAAAATTAAGGAGTATAAATTGTAAATAATAAAAAATAACTAATAAAATAGAAATAAGGATCGAAATAAAATGCGCCAAAAGAAATAGGGACTAAACGGGAAATTATCCCAAACTCCCTAAACACACAGTTTCACGAGGGACTAAAATGAAATAAAAATAAAATTACGTGGGGGAAATCAAAAAAGAAAAAAATGGAAATGGGACTAAATCGCAATAGGCCATAAAAGCGGAAGGGGCCAACGCGCAAATAACCCATTCTGTAAAAAAGCGGATCCTCTTAAAGGGGCGAGTCGGATCTCGGGTCAGAGGTGAAACGACGTCGTTTTGGCGTCTGTGAACCCTAGCTCAAAACGGCGCCGTTATGCACCTTTATTTAAGTCAAAATTTTTTTTAAAACTCATTTTTTCCTTCTCCCTAAAGAAAACAAAAAAAAAAAAACTCTCTCAACTCTCCCCTCCCTTTCAATTTTCGACCAGAGGTCCGGCCATTCGCCCACCGTGGTGGCCGCCGATTGTCGGCGACGGTGCAATAGCCCACAGTGGCTGGAAAGTTTTTAAATGGCCAGTTTTCTGCCTTTCAACTCCCCAAGCCTGAAAAAGTGTCATCTTTCATCGGAGATGACGACCTCGGCCACCTCTGGTGGCGCAAACGTAAAAAAGGTGAGCATGTTGGCTCCTTTTTTACTCTTTTTATTTCTTTTAAAATGATAATGGAAATAATGCAAAAAGAAAAAAATAAAAGTAAAAAGACAACCTTTTTCGTTCATTTTTTTCTGATTAATGTCTTCTGTTCGTCAAAAAAAAAATACAAAGTTTTAGTTGCGGCTTTTATAGCCGAAATTACAAGATCCGTTTTGTTTCTTTGTTCTTGTTTGCTACTGCACCTTTGTCTTTTCTCTGTTGTTTTCTTCTATTTTGCGTGTCTTTCTCTCTTTGTAGGTGGTGGTAGAGGCTAACGATGGCGGTGGCAGAGGCGTGCACAGACGCATATTTGCTGACGTGGAGGAGCAAGGGCGGCTGATCATGCGGCTAGGGTTTCTAGTTTGCTGAAAATAGGTTTAGGTTTTGGGCCATTTGGACTGTAGGGTTTCTTTTGTAATTTGGGCTTGTAACTGTTGTAAATAGACTTTTGATATTTGAACTTATTTATTTTCTGGTCTTATTTATTATTATTGGGCCGAGCAGACTTGGCCTACTACAACATTTATTTAGTTCCCTGGTCCAGTTGTCGATCTTCCTTTTCTTTGTTTCCAGTTCATGATTCAACTTTTCCTGTTCTTCTAAAATCCTTCGAACATTGTCTCGAGCAAGCTTTTGCATCTTTCTTGTCTCTAATGAACAATTAAAACACAAAAACGTCAAATTCTGATTACATAATGGACTAATTGAGTTCATGTTGCCTTTCAAAAACATAAAAGAGCCCAGATGCATTTTTATTATTACATGGCATCAACTAGACAAACCATTAAGAGTTTAGCGGGAAGTCTTAAATCCAAAGAGGAAGAACATATCATAAAAGACATTGTATAAATTTATTACATCAAGTAGAGAAGGCATCTAAAAGTGATGAATCTCACAATTATGTGAAGGATCAAAGAAACATGGTTTTATGTTATTGATAGTGGATCAAAATAAGAGAATGGGAGGGAGAGAAGAAAAAGATTGAAACCTATAAACATGCATAGAGAATGCTTCCAACATTTCGAGGAACTCCTGAAATGAGAGAAAAATATAAAATATCTCTCTTGGTGTCATTGTACGTATTGGGATTCGGTCATCATCCGAACTCCAATCATTATATAATAATATAGAAATCAGCTTTTTGCTTTAAAATTCTTTTTCTATGTTGCCTTTTTTTTAAAATCTGAGTTGGATTTTTAGTTGAGAAAGCAGTGAATTTGTATTAGCATTTGCTGGAGTTTTTTTAATTTTTGAAATAGTTACAATTGCTTTGGTTTCCATTTTCTGTTCCTTTAAACTGCTGAATGAAGTATATTACAATATGAAGAATTATTATCTGATTAGAAGAAGATATTATTTGGATGTCACACTTTCTTCTATGGATTATGCTTTCAAAGCAAACAGCTTTTTCTTACAAGAAAAATTACAGGATCCCTCAACATGTAGAAAAATTCAGTGAACATGACTTTCAAAGCAAAATATGTACTCGGTCCCTCTTTTGTTTTGAAAGGGCTTGCACTACAACACTTATAAAAATGGCATATAAACATGTTTTTCCACATTTTTAAAATTTAGATTCATAAAAAACAAAACTATTAGGCTAGTTCGCGTATAAAGAAAGGTGGCAATTTTTAATCGTAAAGAGCCTATTTTCTTAGCACATAAAGAAAAACACAAAGCTACTAATAAATCGTAGGCTAACCTTATCCCTGAAGCGTAACAAGAGTCAACGATAGAACACTTAGTTGAAGGCACGTTAGATACTACTCTCCTGTCAATAACAATAGAAAATTTCTTCAAAGCTTTTTATTAAGAAATAAAGTAAGATTCACTTGACAGCTTAAAGTTAACCGGTATAAAACCATGTGATCCATTCTCCTTTACATTATTCATAGGGTTTGTTGTCTCACTGTTGATATTATTCATAGCCAAGTGATGAAACTATCACTACATATCAAAATGTGTGAAAGACATTGGATATTGCATTTATTGTTTTTTAATGAGAACTTGACACGTGTCCCATATCCTTCTTCAATTAATTTATAGTTTATTGTTGTGTGAACCCTAAGCTATAAGCACTTGGAACATTCAATTCTACTTATATCATATAATAGCTAGCTAAGCTACTATAAAGAATGTCTAATTTTATCTATTTCCTATTAGATATAAGTGTAAACTGTTGATCTGCAACATCTATTCTATCTATCGACAGAGCAGTACACTGTACATGCATTATTCTATTTCCTATTAGCCCTCCAAGTTTCCTTTTTTTGGCTGCTTACTTTCAAGGAAATGCTTTGTGTTTGCAACTGCTATCCAGTTTATAGTTCTCAGGTCTTACGTTACCCGAAATGGAACGCTACATACTTTCACATACTCGAGAAACATAACTGATATTTGATGGGATTTAAAAAAGTAACTACACCTATTCCTGCTAATTGTTTTTAGCTCTGCCAACACAATAGAAAGATTTATACTTACAAATTTCGGCAAATGCTTGAGCTTGAGCCTACTCCATTTTGATTATTTTCATCAAAACCTCATAAAATTTATAAAAATGGCAGTAAGTACATAATGCTTATCTCCCTTGGCAATTTGGAAGTGCTTTTTAAGCATTCAAAGTGCTAATCAAACAATACCTACAAATTAGCAATAATGAGTCTTTACATACCTCCATTGCAGTTTTCACTTCTGTCTTACTGCTTACTGTAGGCATCTTAAATTGGAATTGGCAGCTTCATTTCTTATTAGCGGGTGATGAGTCATCAGAGCTAGTTTCTTCAAGCACTAAAAGACTCGTCACTGTCACTCATAGAGCATGAACTACTCTTCGACATGACCACCATTGTTTAAACATTTTTCCAAGTCCAAGCAATGATTTTCAATGATTTTCAAGCATTGTTTAAACATTGTTTAAACATTGTAACCATTGCCTGTATACCACACAAATCACTCAATGATTTTCAAGCAATGAAGTGCTTGATACTAAAGAATGTGCAACATTTTTTCAAGTTTCTAGCCTATGTCGAGAGCATATGCAAATATGGGTATAGAGTAATGATTCTTCAAGGACCCTAGTTTTTACAGTAAGAAAGTGATCTTAACAGCCATCTAGGGGAATCTGGGATGAAATATAGCCCCAAAATCATAAGAGCACATGGAATCATTCCTGCAACCGAGAATCAACTTTAGGTAAACCAAATGAAACAATCAAACAAGCATGCGACATAGGTGACAAAATGGCAGAACCCAGAAACGCTAAAGGGTTCAACTTATCAGAAATTTAAAGCTTCAATGAAGCAACAATGCACAAAAATGTTAGCATTGACAGCAATCGTAGCACCAAAAAATGTTAGCATTGACAGCAACCGTAGCACCAAAACCTTGGGAAATATCAACGAGGTTCCCAAATAAGAAACCCTAATATATAAATCAACGTAAGAGGCTAGGCATAAAAAGGAAATTAAAAATGTGATCCTAAATCATGTCCGTGAAGCAGAGGTTTGAGCATGCCTTAGAAATAGAATGTTGGGATGAAACAAAGCTAAAACAAAAACAGAAAACCAAAGTAAAATAGATATTTATTGCTCAATAGAAGAGGAGGAAGAGAAAATTACCATATTACTCAATAGAAGAGGAGGAAGAGAAAATTACCAGAAATGCTTTCACTTTTTGTTTTTCCTATTGAAAAGATAATACCAGATGCATACCATTGGGAATATCTTTAAGCCGAGTACCATGACCCTGATTTCTTCTCACTACTAGGTGTCACAGGCTCTTTCTTCTCAGCTGAATCGCTACCAGATTTCCTAGAACTACCTTTTCTCAGCCGAACGGCAATGCAACATATGCTCGGGGAAAATCTAAGGGATTTGGGGGTTTTGATTTGGGAAAAAAAATAAAGGATTTGAGGAAAGTTTTAGGGGGAAAAAATAAGGAAAAATAGGAGAAGGCCTTTGTTTTGGCATAGCATACCTGCTGCTATGATCCATTAATTTGAAATATCCCGTCTTCATACTCTCCTGTCAGCCTTTGGTATCAGAGCCACGACTCTAAGATTTTCTTTCATACGAGAACTCAAAACCAGAAAGGAAGAGAGTGTTTTCCAATATGAATCCTCCTAGAACTTCTACTACTAAAGCACCTTTGTCTTTACCTAGTTTTCCTTTGAAATCCCATTCTACCAGAAAAATTTCTTCTTTATATGAAGTTGAGTACTTCACTGAAGAAGAAAATGTTCAAGCCATAGATTTGCCACTTGTAAACCTTTATTCTACATATCAAAAGCATGTATTCTCTCCTATCAAAAGTATAAAATCCTTAATTACTACCAGCAGAAAAAATGTTCGTTAATATGTACAGTCCTCCAAGTTCGATAAGCATATTATCTATGGCAGCCAAGAAGAACAGTTTGTTACTCTCGAAATTCCATCCAATTTTCCACAAGAATGGAGTCAGCATGGATATTTTCATATCCATTTTGGAGCGGTTCGATTAGCTCTAAACATCATGGAACTTGAGGAAAACCTGTTGTATCCAGGATTGCCCTTCTTGGCTCTAGATACAAACGTTATCAAGATACCTGCATCGGAACAGTTGTAGCCACCCTAAGCTTAGGGATGGCCATGGTAACTTTGTTTCCTAATTTTACTATGTCCCTACAAGATCCAAACTTGATGGATGCCCTTAAGGTCCAGATTCAAATTATTGGAGCTGAGATGGTTGAATCGGTAGTTACAGCAACTCTTCACTATCAGATAGTGTACAGAGTCCAAGATCATGCGTTCAAATTATCAAATCAAGGATATGAAGATTCTCTTCTCATATCTGTAAATACAAGAGAAGAGCCCTATTGTGTTCATGTTCCAAAACAAATACCTAAGCAGGAGCTGCTAAAGTTTTTGCCAGAAAAGTAGGTAACCAATTACGAGCAGATCCATCAATATGACCAGCCGATCCGATCCACAAAAAGTTAGATTATCACTAGAGCTGATGCAACTAGTGAGATCAAATTTGATCATAGTCACTTGAAGCAACTCCCAACTCCTCCAATTTTCTCGACTCAGAAGATGTTACATCCAATACCTTTTGATGGTTCAGGACCAGGCCCAGAAGCACCTCTTATACAGAGCTTCTAGCCTAATGGGAAGCCTTTGTATTTTTTTAAAGATCCTACAGGACACTGTCCGTGGGATATAAATTGTTTTTGTGATGGATGTCAAAACGCAGCTTTTGAAGATTTAGATAAAGAGGTCCAGAGAACTCACAGGAAGAAAAATCGCAAGAAATCAACCCAGTCAGAGTTCTATGAGTGATGGATGAATAGAGATCCAGACATTAGTCCTTTAGGAGAAGACAATGGTAAATTTGTCTATCTTATAGATTATTCTACAAGAAAGTCAAAACCATAACCTCCTAAGATCCAGGATCCACCTCATACACCTCCACCGTCACCACCAAAGAAAGACCCAGATCAAAAATGGCTAATTAAGCCTTTGAAGTAGCCATGTTACAAAAGAATTGATAGATGGGTCCAGAAGCACAACCAATTGTAGTTGTGTGCTCAAGAGGAAGAAAAAATTGTTGCCCCTGTACAAAAAATTCCAGAAACTCAAATGTATGAGGCAACTTCCTCTTATGAACATGAATTTCCACCATTAGAAGAATTCTCAAGAAAGGAATATCTTCATGCCCCGAAGATTCCTTCGAAATTACAAGCTGATGCAGAAGGCCGACAAGTGAAAATTGCAGTAGCAGAAGCCACTCTGAATTGGCAGACAGAAAACGCATTGGCCCAAAATTCTGCACTGAAAAATGTCGACTAGAAAGTCAGTCAAATTGACACCAAAGTTTCAAAGATAGAAAAGATAACTGATGCAAATTCCAAGATGATTAAGAATCTCATTAAGCTTTTCTAAAAAAGGCTTAAAGAAGTTACGACTAAACCAGCTGCTCCAGGATAAGACTTTTTCTCTCATATTGCCCAAAGAAAAAAAGAAATTCAGAGACTCAATGAACATATCAAAGCTCTGGAAGCGAGAAAAATACCATCTCCTCAACCACTGAAAAATGGTATTGAATTATTTCCCTCGGTAAGGCAGCTAGATAAGCCAAAATCATTTGGAAGCATAAATATAGATTTTCCTCCACTTGAAGAAAAGAAAAAACCAAGTACTTATGATTTGTTTTTACAAATCAAGGCTCAAAAGGAGGAAAAAAAGTGAAAGATTGCAGAAGAAAAGAAAGAAAAAGAAAAAGCTCTAGGGAAAATACCACTAGAAAAACAGGAAGATGAACAGGAGAATCCCCTCCATCTCTGCCTAGACAGGTATCAAAATCTTTGATGATCCAGAAAGAAAAATAGCTCTTTAAAAATCCTTTGACAAATTTTCTGAGGGATTATAGTCAATAAGTACTTCCAAAGATATTTGTTCTAAGTGAGACTGGAGTATCTCCAGAATCCCTAGTTGAAGTATCAGAATCTCCAGAATTTATTTCAGAAGATTCAGAGACATCAACAAGCTGTTCTGAAGCAAATTCAGAAGCCCCAGAAATAATGGCTACAACACATCCAGATGTTAAAATTGATGAAATGTCAAAAGAAGAAACCACTGAAATTGGAGAGCCTTCGAATGTAAGATCTACATCCCATGTTTCGACAGGGAAAATGATATTTACTCTTGATGACATTCCAACAAACAAATGGCCAGAAAGGCTAAAGGAATTCCATGCATGGCTTGAAACCAGAAAGTTGACAGAAGAAAGCCATTATAACGTCCTAGTTGAATTTGTTTCACAATTTACAAGGATGTTAAAAGACTGGTGGAATTCCATTGATCAAGGAAACCAAATGCACTTCTTAGTGTTAACAGATTTATCCCAAGCAATTAGGATTATCTATAATCACTTCATTGAAAATCCTGATGATCTGTTAACTCTAAAGAGAAGAGAGTTCTTTAAGAGAAGATGTTGCTTTTACAAGAAAAAAGATTTTTCTAAGCATTTTTATGCAATGACAAAACTTTTTTGTGCTCTTGGATTGGATCCCAGTTTGAAGCAAGCAGTTGTTGCGTCTATTCCAGATCCTCTCCAGGTAGCAATCAACCAGAATCTCTACAGGCAAAACAAAAATATTCTCAACTTAACCATGGGAGAAATATAGCAAGAAACATATATTGCTTCAACAGAAGAAAAGTCTTTAAAGATTATGTTCATAGTGACAGAAGATTAGATAAAGCCTGTAATGACTCTCATCTCAAGATTAAGTGTGGACATGACAAGTCATGTTACTGTCCTACCAAGAAAAAAGAAACATTTCAGAAAAATGAAGAGATTTTCTCCAAAAATTTCTAGAAAAAGATACAAATGGAGATATCTCAAGAAGAAGAAGTTTTTTAAGGAACAAAATCTACTCGTTGTTACATCTGCAACCAGAAGAGTCACTTTGTGAAATCATGCCCAAACAATAAGAAATGAGCCAAGATGATCCAGCAGATACAACAAAAGTCAAGAATCAAAATCACTGGAGAAGATGACATTGAATCCCTATTTTCTATTGATGATGAGCCCGATGATCAGTCAGTATGTGTAATCCAAAGCATAGAATACAGTGATTCAGAATCTTCATCAAGTGAGATATTCATGGCACGGCCTCAAATGCTCTCTCATTCTCTATTATTAAACTCTCAAATTCTTTCAACCTCAGAAGTTTTGGTGCCTCATATTCCTGTCTCTATCTACTTAGACAAATACAGCAAGCCTATTATTGTAATTGTGTTCATTGATACCGGTGCAGCAGAATCCATAATGAACCCAGATGTTTTACCACCAGAATGGTGGGAACCTCACATCAGACACTTTAGTTCAGCAGCAAATAAGGTCTTTACAACACATTTGAGGAGTAAGCCCATCAAAATCTAATTTTTCCCAACATGCTCCGTTACTACTACAGTATTGGGATAAAAACTTCCTAGAAAAGATCTAATTGTTGACTTTGATCTCTACACCAGAGCCAAACAATTGAGAATCCTACCATATGGATTAAGGTACAAACAAATGTTCAGACCTTTTGTGCCTATTCTAAAGATATTCTCAATACATTCTGAGAAGATCCAGAAGATTGTAGAAGAATTGAAAGAAAAATCATGTGCAGAATCTCATTCAGAATTCCTTCAAAAATACAATAATCCTTTGTGGAAAAACTCTTAATTCTTCACCAGACATCCTTTTAAGAAGAATGAAAATATCAATCCAACCAAAGCTAGTCATATGGGGATGAATCCAGAACACCTGAAGCTAGCTGAAAAGGAGTGCCAACAATTACAAGATGAAGGATTGATTGAAACTTCAGATTTACAGTGGGCTTGTGAAGCATTCTATGTCAACAAAAGATCAGAACAAGCCAGAGGAAAATTAAGACTGGTAATCAATTATCAGCCTCTCAATTACTTCTTACAATATGATAAATTTCCTTTGCTCAACAAGAATTCATTATTCTCAAGCCTTACAAAAGCCCGAGTTTTCTCCAAGTTTGATCTAAAAGTGGGATTTTGGCAATTGGGAATAGATCCAGAAGACAGGCCCAAGACGAGATTTTGTATCCCAAACAAACACTTCCAATGGACAGTTATGCCCTTTGGGTTAAAAATTATTCCATCACTATTCCAAAAGACCATGATAAAGATCTTTCAGCCTATGATGGATCAAGCTTTGATCTACATAGATGACATTCTCCTATACAGTCCAGATCAAGAGATTCATGCAACCTTCCTTGAAAAATTCAAGCAAATTATTCTTCAATATGGGATTATGCTTTCTGAAAGAAAAATGCAAGTCAACAGAGCAGAAATAGAGTTCCTTGGTATGATAATTAAGGAAGGAAGGTACCAGCCTCATCCGAGTATTGTAGAAGAATTGAAGAAATTTCTAGCCAGAAACTTTTCTCAAAAACAAGTCCAGCAATTCTTGGGGATTGTAAATTATCTCAGAGACTTTGTTCCAAAAATCTCAAAATTTACAAATGCCTTAATAAAGATGTTAAAAAAGAATCCTTCTCCCTGGAAGGCTAAACAGACCTTAGCAGTAAAAAAACTCAAAGAAAAACTAGCTCATCTACCACCTTTGCAAATTCCTTCAGAAGGAAAAAGGATTTTACAGACAGATACCAGTGACAAATATTGGGGAGCCATCTTATTTGAAGAAGAAAATGGCAAAAGAAGACTGTGTGGATACAAAAGTGGGAGATTTACTGATGCTGAAATCTATTATCACTCCACTTTCAAAGAAATCCCTGCAGTCAAAAGAGGTATTTCCAAATTTGAATTCCATTTACTTGGATATCATTTCCTTGTTGAAATGGACAAGTCTTCCTTCCCTAAGATGCTGAAATTCAAACAAAAAGAAGTACCTCACCCCCAACTTCTTAGATGGGCTGAATGGTTTTCCAAATTTTCCTTTAATGTCATTCACATAAAAGGGAAAACCAATGTTCTTTTTGATATTCTCACCAAACCCCCTGAAAAATTCCTTGAGAATCTCATGATCCAAACTTCATCCTCCTCCAAAGGAAAAGGTAAAATGAAAATATTTCAAAATCCACCTTCACCATTTTCAATACCTTGTCAACCAAACTCTCACCCTGATCATCCTCCAGAAGTTCTAAGTTTGATCTTAGAAAATAAATTCCATAGAGAAGCCATGAACATGATGCTATCCTACCAGTTAAATATTTTTAGAGATTTTGGTGGATTATTTCTGAAACCATTAGGCCTTCATCTAGATTACCCATTTATCCATCCCATAAAATTCCAATTTACTGAGTTCCCTAATGAACTGAAATGGATGTTCTGGTATTTAACCCACCTGTTTCATATTGGCATTGAATTCTTCATTGAAGATCTCCAATACTATTTGACCATGGCTATACAAGGAGAACTTAGTCCAGAAATGAAGAATTTAGCAACCTTTTATGGATGGTTCTACCCGATAGAACAATGGCATAAAATGATTGGGCTTGAATTTCTCAAAAACACAAAGGCCTAGTGGATTGTAATTATCTTTTACAAGCCACAATATTTCATGCAAAATGGCCTAGTGACTCAGCTAGGAGCATTTCCCAGCGCATGGATTCATAAAACTTATCCCACAAAAGTAAGTATGAGCCTATGCCACTACAGAAGTTTACAGAAATACCTGTGCCAAATAAACAGGATTATTCCTGCTAAAATATGGCCCTTAGAGAATGCTTTAACACCATGCGACAAAGATAATCCACTAACACCTTATCAAGAATAGTTAAAACAAGCTTTAGTGGAATATCAAACAAATATCCCAGATCCAAAAGAATGGTCACAGGAGTATCCAATGTATTATAGCCAAGCAACTCAAGACACACCAGCATGGAAGGATATATATGAAGACACATCAATCTGGAAAGACATTCATGAAGTGACACCACCTGATGACCTAGAAAAAAGGATTGAACAGCTGGAATTAAAGTGCTACAGAGCAAGAGAAGAAAAGAAGAGAAAAGTAGAAGAGCTAAACATCACCTCCGACATAAGTACAGACTATGATACTGACTAAAGACTGAGTGTTTTGTCCTGATATATGTCTGTACTTAAAGATAGGAGTAAGTCATTATAAAAGCAGATTCCTTCTCATCTGTTTTGTCTTTATGTAAATTATTGTACCTTACTTTTAAAAAAGATGTGATGAGTCATTGTACTAAAAAGAAAAAGCAGATTCCTTCTTATCTGTTCATCTAGATTTCTTTCCCTATATAAGGAGCAAGTATGATCAGTTGTAAGATATAACCAGTTTGAGAAATAAAATATTCAGTGTGTTTTAAAGTTATGTCTTGCTAAATCTCTCTAATATCTTCCTGCCTGAGTATGGCATATCTATGAAAGGAAATCTCCCATTAGTTTAAGAGTATGCTCTGTGCTTGCCATACAATGGATCCTACACATCAGAAATTAAGCTTAGAACAAGGATGCTAAGCTCTGATGAGTTTGAAGAAGTAGTCTAGATTAATGGTATTAATAGCTAAAAGGCAGTGCATGTTTAAGTGGCAAAAGAGGAGAAGGCCTTTGTTTTGGCATAGCATACCTGCTGTTATGATCCATTAATTTCAGATATCCCGTCTGCACACTCTCCTGCCAGCCTTAAATTAAGCCTAGCAAAAACAACGCAGTTTCATTAAAAATAAAAGGATATTTTATGGTGTTTTTTTATAAACGCCGCTATTGCTTTACCTTTAGCGGCATTTTTTTCATAAACGATGATATTGCTTACCTTTTGTGGCGTTTATGAGAAAAACGCCGCTATTGCTTTACATTTTGCAATGTTTTTGGTTCAAAAGCCATTAAAAATGTTGTTAAAAGCCTAATTTCCTGTAGTGAGGTAAAAAAAGGGGGGAGTAAGCTTATGACAACTCAGTGTGAGTCTAATTTCTAAATCATTATATATAAACGTACAAACAATAGAGCTTTCAATTCATTACATAATAGCAAATTAAACAAAATATAGGAAACGTTTGATAAATCTGTGCATGCACAGAATATACTCAAGATGCAATGCAATTATTATTTTAATTTCCTACCCATCCATCCTATCTGCCCTCGAGCATTGCTCGATAGTTCAAAATACATATCAATAACTAACCATCTCATGTTTCTTGGTGAAGATGACTAATCACTTGTCATTTGTGACGATGACTTTTACTACAATAACTTACCATCCTAGTTGTTCGATTATGATGGCTTCTTAAACTATCATCTCGGTTTATTCGATTTTGATGACATTGCCACCTATTTCATATAGTACTGACTTTTGGCGTGGACTTAAATTACCACTATCTCCTACGAAATTCTTTCGTCCTCCATACCCAAATTCATGTATTATGCACATTTACTTAGCATATTATGCTTTTAATCATCAATCGATGCTACATTCAATATTTCATAATATCATTCACTAGTATGTATTCATGCACTCGTTCACATTAATTTCACATTCAATTAATTTAAGCGAATTAAGACAGTATTGCATATACAATATTTTCATGCAAATTAAACAGGCTTAGTTCGGCTAACACATACACTCAGGTTCACAAGTAGGGTTCACACAAGTAAGGTTCGTCCATACAGGGGGTGCATATATGGGCTCACGTATAGGGGTTTGCATATTTGAGTTCACACCTAGGGGTTCGCACATACAAAGAGGGTTGCCTATGGGGGTTCGCATGTAGGGGATTGCCTATACAGATTACTTTCATTCTAAAACTTCAATTACTCTTTACATAATACTTTAAGTTTAGATCCCAGACTGGATTCAAAGACACAAAAACCTTAATTGGATGAGGATATTGACGATCTACTTGGGAGGAGATGGACGGTTTTGAAAACCTTGAAATCTTTTGCTTAAAAATTGTTTTGGTAATGGTAGAGAAAAGGAAAAACTTGAAAGTTTTTCTTGAAAATTCACTAGATAAAAATTTTAGGGTTTGAAAAGATTTCCTATTTATAAAACTCTTTTTCCTTAATTGAAATAGGTTTTAGGAATTCATGTAGAATTAGGACTATTTTAAATTAAGGACTAAATTAAAAAAAATGTTTTGGGCTGTGCTATTTTGAAAATTTGACACTTTTTATGGGGTAAAAATAAGAAAATAAAATATTTTGGTTTAAAGGTGCACAAGGGGTCTCAAACCTATGACCCAAGGGTAAGCTAAGGCTTTACCATTGAACTAGCAATCTCAACAAAAATAATTTTTAAGGCATTCTAAATTCTCTTACCCTAGGCTTTAAATAAATAAAAATCTAAATTTAATTCCTATTTCTTGTAGGCCTAATTTTCGGATATGGCAAATCTCCCTCCCTTAAAAAAAATTTTCCTTGAATTTTAACACCTTATTCAAACAAGTGAGGATATTGTTGATGAATCAACTCATCGGGTTCCTATGTTGCTTCTTAGGTTTCATGGTTTTGCTGTAAAACCTTTACTAGAGGAATTTATTTGTTTCTTAGAGTTTTAACCTCTCTATCTATTATTCTAATTGGTTCTTCCTTAATAGATAATGAAACACCCCAAACCCAGCCTAGACGTTATGGTCGAATCTGGCGATGTCACATGGAAAGGGATTTGAAGACAAGATTGTCGAGTTTAAAAACTGTTACAGTGAGTTAGCTTTTATCTAATTCGGAAAAAAAGAACTAGTTGATTTGCTTTAAAACTTGTCTCTTAGCGGAAGCTTTTGTAACCAATTAATTTAGGGGAAATCGTTTCTATTTACGAATAAACTTAGTTTTTTTAAAAAACACGGTGTTTTATGGAATTGCAATTTTAAAAAAACCCATAAAAATAGTATAAATTCCAAATTTAAAGCCAACCAATCCATAGTCCAGAAGATACATCAAAAACCCCAAATAAGTAATAAATTCTAGGCATTAACGAAAAACAGTCTAAAATTCACGTGTGGCCACCGTCGATTCCTCTGCTGCACTGACCCGTCAAGTCTGGGGATTACCTGTACAGATTAAACAGAGAAAGGGTGAGTTTTCGCAAACTCAATGTGTAATCCCCACAGAAAACATGCATATAGATAATCAATCGAATTCAGTTAGATACAGTCTAGGGCCTATGCCCATCACAGAATTAGTTTAGGCCTTAGCCCGTTCAGATACAGTCTCAGAAATACATTAGGGCCTTGGGCCATAACAGATACAGAATGCAGATGCAGTAAATTAGAATCCTACCCACCAGCCTCTACACACAATCTCCGTCCAACCTTACTCACCATGTGGGGATTAAATCAACCCACCCATCCCTACACACCATGCTTTACCGAAATGCGGCACATAATCAGAAGGTTACAGCTTTGCAGCCAAATAACAAGCTTAATAGCCTTTCAGACACTTCCTCCAAATATCATCATCCCACCCCGATGCAGTGCAACATACAAAATATGTCATGCCTTTATGCAATTAATGGTACATACATTCAGATATCATAAGTCATGCTCGGTATAGAAATCAAATAGACAGATCACATATATAAGGGTCTAAGTAAAGCTTACCGACCCTACAGTAGGTCCACAGTCGACTTGGGCGACCTGTGCAACCTTACAGAACTTTTTAGAAAAATGGGCTCACACGCCCATGTGGCCCACTCGACCCAAATTGGCCTTGGCCGCGTGATCCATTTTTAATGTAACCCGTGCTAGTTAATTATTCATATATGTTTTCACTATTTACTTATATGTTCCTTCAAAGTAGTCTACTTGAGTCACTATTACTAAATTATTTATATCTTAAGCTACAAAATTTTGAATTAAGATCCGCTCAATGTCTTTGAAACTAGACTCAAATAACTTTCTACCATAAAATTTTTAGAATTTTTGGTTTAGCAATTAAGTACAGTAAAGTCTTCAAACTTACCTCTATTCTGCTGTCTGACAGCTTCGACCCTTCTTTGCTAAAAATTAATTATCTCTTAATACAAAATTTGGATGATGTTTCCATTTGTTTCTATTGAAAATAAACTCATTAATAATTTAATCATGTAAATTTTAACCTCTAATTATTTTTCTCCAATTTTTGATAATTTTTCAAAGTCAGAACAGGGGAACCCAAATTCATTCTGACCTTGTCTCACAAATTTTATTATACCTCACGATTTAAAATTCCAGTACTTACACCATTTCTTCTATGAGAAACTAGACTCAATAAGATTTAATTTCATTTTTTATCCTCTAATTCGATTTCCACAATTTATGGCGATTTTTTCAAAGTTAGCCTACTGCTGTTGTCCAAACAACAAGTAATTTTGGCTTTTCGTCGAATCCTTTTTTTTTTGCATTTCGGGTACACACCTGGTTTTGTTTGTCACTAAAATAGTCCCTGAGCACTCCAAAGCCTATACTCAAGATACTCAACATCAATTTAACGAATTTACAAGCAAATTGACAACTAAGAACGAATAAAAACCCAACTTACCACCAACGATAACCCTCCATTTAACTATTGTTAAGTCGAGAACACTGAATTCACCAACGATAACCCTCCTTTTATACTCAATAAGGACCAATAAAGTGAGGACTCAGCTTCTCTTTTCTGTCAAACTTTAGTACTTTTTTCCAAGACGAGACTTTTAAAAAGACTTATTCTCCTACATTGAATTCTATATCAATTCTCTTTAGGTCAGCATAGGACTTTGGTTGATTTGAGGCCATCTTTAATCTTTCTTGATTTAGTCGAATTTTATCTTCAGTTTCTTACACTAATTCAGGACCCATAATTTTTCTTTCTTTCAATTTCATCCAACATAGGGGTATATGACATTTTCTCCCATATAGTGCTTCGTAAGGTGCCATCTTTATGCTCACTTGGAAACTATTGTTGTAAGCGAATTCAGAAAGTGGTAAAAATTCCTCCCAATTTCCTCAAAAGTCGATGACACTACTTCTTAACATGTCCTCTAGAATTTGGATAGTTCATTCAGAATGTCCATCGGTTTGTGGATGGAATTTTATGTTAAAATTGAGTTTTGTTCCCAATGCTTCGTGTAGTTTCTTCCAAAATGTTTAAACCACACGAAGATCTTGATCTGATGTAATTGAAATTGGTACTCCCTATAAGTTAACATTCTCCGCAATGTATAACTTTGTTAATTTTGTTAAGGGCTAATTGGATTGAACTGGAATAAAGTGGGCTGATTTGGTGATTTGATACACAATCACCCATACTGAGTCCTTCTTAATGGAATTTAAAGGTAACCCACTTACAAAATCCATAGTTATTCTTTCCCACTTCCATTGTGGAATTTTGATCGGTTGTAGTGTCCTTGACGAAAACTAATGCTCTGCTTTTACTTGTTGACATGTCAAGCACTTTGCCACAAAATTCATCATGTCTCTTTTTAATCCTTGCACCAATATAATTCTTTTAAGTCTTGGTACGTTTTATTACTTTTGGGATGCATAGAGTTTGGGCTATTATGGGCTTCTCAAAGTTTTTTTTATTCTAGGTCGTTTGGTACACAAAATATATTTTTTAAAACAAAGGACTCCCATTTCATTAATTTAGAAGTCTTCTGTTAATCCATCTTCCACCTTTTTTATGTGTGGAAACAACTCAACATCCATGGGTTGTTTGATTTTTATTTCCTCCTCTAAGGTTAATTTAACTTGTAATTCGGCTAGGATGTCTCCATCATCATAAAAGCTCAATCTTGCAAACATTACTCTTAGTTCCGCTTTTTCTTTTCTGCTTAGGGCGTCTGCTACAAATTTTTCCTTCCCTAGATGGTATTCAATTGTGTAATCATAGTCTTTAATTAGCTCAATCCATCTTCTTTGCCTTAGGTTAAGTTCTTTTTGTGTTAGGATGTATTTCAAGCTTCTATGATTTGTGTAAATCGTGCACTTTTCTCCATAAAGATAATGCTTCTAAATTTTAAGTGTGAACACTATTGCGACTAACTCTAAGTCATGTGTAGCGTAATTGCACTTATGAGTCTTAAGTTGCCTTGAAGCATCTCGTCCCATGTAAAAAAAATATATCATGCTTATAACAAATTAAAACAAAAGTGGATAACATATTTGTAACAGATCAAATACGACAACAATAATTATGCTTTCAACTAATTGATACAGTAGCCAAAACATATGCTTTTCAAGAATCCAATTTAACGGTATCATAAGGCATGTTATATGAACATTCATATATATAAGTACAATAAATATATTTATTCACAGTTCATGCAAATATATATAAGTATAATATTAATTCAGTCAATTAGATAACGTATTTTGGCATTATTTATATTATCAGGGCCTTAATTTAATAGATTAAACACTAAAAATAATTTAGGAATCAATTAGAGACTAATATGAACAAATCATAAAATTTTGGGCAAAAATGTAAAATTTGAGAAACAAGAGCCACACAGTCATGTGACCGAACGTGTGGTGAGCCGTAGATAGTGTGGAGGGGTTACACGGTCTTGTGGTTGGACCGTGTAACAGACTGAGGCCATGTGACAAATGTAAAATTGAGGTGTAGGGGTGACACGACCATGTGGAAGGCTGTGTGGAGGGTCTTAGGCCATGTGAGAAATGTTTTCCTAGTGTTTTAGGGTAAACATGGTCGTATGGCCATATTCTTAGGCATGGTTTATCCTCATTCGATTGTAAAAAAACACACACCTGTTACCTAAAGGACTGAGCGTTAACCCTCACATCCAAATCTGATTCGAGATACCTACAACGAGTCCTTCATCCAACATTTATGCGAGAATTAATAATGGGTTCAAGAAAAATCAAGATTACATATATTTTTCAACAAGATTGGTAAAAGATCCATTAATTTGGATGAACGATTAAGATTGAATGTAAATACTATGAGAATTTGGGATTATTTATTGGGTTTGATTTTAACTTTCCGTTTCTTGACGAAATTAGGGATGAAATTGACGACGATTCAATTTCAGCAACAATATGAGTTAATATAGGGGATAAACCTTTATTCGAGTTTGCCAAGAAAAAGAAGATAAGCTCAGCATTAGAAGAAAAATATTTGCAAAGATGATAATAGAAAAGGAAAAAAAGAAATAGGGAAATTGAAAGTAAACTTTTATTTGGATTTGTAAAAGTTCTAATGTGAGTAGGAAAAATGGTTAAATACTTAAGGTTTCAAATGTTAGGGGCTGCAAGATAATTTCCCCTTCCTGTCGAAATTAAAAGAAATGGAAGGGGAGAATGACGTGATTCAAACCTAAGTAATAAAAGGAATAAATGCTTAACCATTTGGATTGTTACCCATATTTCTAGCACATTTAATATATATTCTAGTATGATTTTGTTCCTTGATTAGAACTGAAAAAAGAAAAAGAAAATGGGAATAATGTAACTTACACTACAGCAAAATAGGTTTTTAGCGGCATTTTTAACGGCGTTTGGACAAAAAATGCCGCTAAAAATTGACCATTAGCAGCGCTTTATGGAAAACGCCGCTAAAGATCTAGCATTTGCGGCGCTTTTCGGAACATGCCGCTAAAAATAAGCATTAGCGGCATTTCCCAACAGCATTGTTTTCTGACCTTTCGGGGCTTTAGCGGCGTTTTTGAAAAAGTGCCACTAATGCTAGGGGCTTTAGCGGCATTTTTGAAAAAGCGCCGCTAATGCTCGGTGCTTGAGCGGCATTTTTGAAAAAGCGCCGCTAATGCTCGGTGCTTTAGCGGTGTTTTTGAAAAAGCGCCGCAAAAAACATTTTATCTATCTATTTATTATTTAATTGGTTTATTTATATTATTTAAAATTCAATTTATTTTTAATTGAATATTTAAAATCTTGAAAAAAAATAATGACACGTAGAAATAATTTGAAATAAAAACACGGAAAAATATTTGTTAAAAATGGAAAAATTAAAATACTATTATTTGAAATAATTTTAAAGTTTTTGGGTAAATTACTGATTTTTAATTTATATATTAAATAATTTCTTATATAATCGTAAAAGATATAGTATTAATTTTAAAATATTGAATTAATTATCATTATAGTTTAGGGTTTAAGGTTTAAGAGTTACTATTTTAAGGTTTATGGATTATGGGTTTAGGGATTATGGTTTATGGTTTAAGGATTGGGGTTTAAGGTTTAGGGGTTAGGGGTTAGGGGTTAAGGGTTTATGATTTATGGTTTAGGGGTTAGGGATTTAGGGTTTAGATTAATTAGTGTTTTTGAATTTATATATTAAATAATTTCTTATATAATCGTAAAAGAGATGGTATTAATTTTAAAATATTGAATTAATTATCAATATAGTTTAGGGTTTAAAGTTTAGGAGTTACTATTTAAGGTTTATGGATTATAGGTTTAAGGATTATGGTTTATGGTTTAAAGGTTGGAGTTTAAGGTTTAGGGGTTAAGGGTACTTAAGGGTTAGGGGTTAAGGGTTTATGATTTATGGTTTAGGGGTTAGGGGTTTAGGGTTTAGATTAATTAGTATTTTTGAATTTATATATTAAATAATTTCTTATATAATCGTAAAAGAGATGATATTAATTTTAAAATATTGAATTGGTTATCATTATAGTTTAGGGTTTAAAGTTTAGGAGTTACTATTTAAGGTTTAGGGATTATGGGTTTAGGGATTATGGTTTATGGTTTAAAGGTTGGGGTTTAAGGTTTAGGGGTTAGGGGTACTCAAGAGTTAAAGGTTTATGATTTAGGGGTTAGGGGTTTAGGGTTTAGATTAATTAGTGTTTTTTAATTTATATATTAAATAATTTCTTATATAATTGTAAAAGAGATAATATTAATTTTATTATATTAACATTATGATTATAGTTTAACTTATTTAAGAGATAATAGATAAACTTTATATATATTAAATGGTTTAGGATTTAAGGTTTACTTGAGATTTGATAAATGATGAAATTTTATACAATCAATTAATGCTTTTATATTTAAAAATATTTAATCTAAACCATTTGATATATTTAAATATTAAATTATAAAAATTGATAAAAAATAAAAAAAAGTAACATATTGATATGGATAAGTAATTATCTATTTTGGATAGGACCAAATTATAACAAATAAAAATGAAATTCAAAAACTAAAAATTATAATTTTATCTAATTCTTTTAAATATTACTTAAAATTTAAAAAATTATTTATTTAAAATTTATATGAAAGATACAATAATTTAATATTAAAATTGTAAAAAAGTAGAGCGTTAGCGGCGTTTATGAAAAAATAGCCGCAAAAAATAAGAAATAGTGGAGTTTGTTCGGAATGGAGCAAAAAAAGAGCAATAGTGGCGTTTTTCTTCCAAACGCCACTAATATTTTTGCAAAACCACGCCATTTTGTGTTTATATTTTTTTAACCCAAAAATTCAAATGAAATATTCTTTTTTTCCCCCTTTTTCCTAAAACCGATTCCCCCCATCCCCAGAAATCTCTTCTTCTTTTTTCCGCATTTTATTTTTCCCAAACCATTTCTCCCCTACCCCGATTCCCTTTATTCCCCCCCAATTTCCCCAATTCGGCAGCCCTTTTATTTTTCCCAAACCATTTCTCCCCTACCCCGATTCCCTTTATTTTTCCCCCAATTTCCCCAAATCGGCAGCCCTCTGCATCTCCTCATCTTCTTCCTCACATTTCACTCGTCCCAAAAAACATTTCTATTCCTCTTTTATACAAACAAAAAACAATGGCTACTGCTGCTTCATCTTCTTCCTTTACCATGCTTCATTTAGCTTCATCACCGCCACTAATTTCTGCCCTCCTAATTTCGCTCTTCCCAGCGATAATGGTGGTTGGTGTAACTCACCACGGCCTCATTTTGACCTTGCTATGCCTATGTTCCTCAAGATCGCTGAGTACCGTGCCGGTATTGTCCCCGTTTCTTTCCGACGGTGAGTTGCTAAAATCTCTCTCGTTTAACTCTTGCTATTTCTTAAGTTGGTTCTCTATTTTCGGTTAATTACACTAGAAGTACTCAAACTATCCTTGAAATTTGAAATTGGTATATACTTTAAAAGAGGATCTACTTACACCGGGTAAATGCATGAACTTGAACCATTTATTTTTGCTAATTTGTTGCATATAAGTTGTTATAAATATTGAAAAATTAGTCTGATTTTTGGTAAATACATGAACTTGAACCATTGATTTTTGCTAATTTGTTGCATATAAATCATTATAGAAATTGAAGATTTAGCCCTATGGCGGTAAATATATGAACTATGAATAGTTGATTTGTGCTAATTTGTTTCACATAAACTGTTGTAAGATTGATTTTTGTTAATTTCTTACATATAAATTATTGAAATGTTGATTTTTGATAATTCCTTACATATTAAAT
Source organism: Gossypium raimondii (assembly GCF_025698545.1). Taxonomy (NCBI): domain Eukaryota; kingdom Viridiplantae; phylum Streptophyta; class Magnoliopsida; order Malvales; family Malvaceae; genus Gossypium; species Gossypium raimondii. Next base: position 54,190,304 of record NC_068574.1, read on the forward strand.
ATTGAAGTGTTGATATTCAAGCTAGTAATTTAATAGTAAGGTTTACTAATGTTATCCAATTGGACTAACTTATCGGTTTTAATTTTCCTCGATTACTTATTTTATTATTACACTATTCTCACCCTTGTTAATTTGTAATTACTTATAATTTATTTTATTTTATTGAAGAAAGGTCACTAACTATTTGTGTATATATTTAAAAGAACACTCCTACAGGTTTTGGAAAGCTATCATCCACATTGATTAATTTGGAGATTCTTAAGTTACAATTACTTGAATGATAGCATTTTGTTATCTTTGAGTGAGGTTTCATCTCTCAGATATCTGGATTTATCATTCAACCGATTTGAAAGATCAAGTCATCCAAGAGGTAAATTAAGTTTAGTCTGGTGTTAGTTTTTATTTGTATTGGGTAGTTTGACAGTAGTTTTCATTGTTTTATTCCCTGTAACTTAGTTTTTGATTTACTATTTTTTCATATGGTTGAGAGGAAAAAGAAACAAACAAACAAGTACTTACTCAAATTAACTAAACAATGGAGTATTATTATTTTTTTATGTTTTGCAGTAACTAATTCCATAGTATATAAATCAGGTTTTTAGTGGCTTTCAAGGCTCACTAAATTGGAAACTCTTAATTCAAGAGGAAATTCTTTAAAGAATAGCATTTTGTTACATATGAGAAATCTTTCATCTTTGAAGACTTTAAGGGCTAGTTTGGATGGGCAGTGTGTTTGCCTCCGGTGATGTTAAAAATAGCGGTGGCGGTGAGATTAGTTACTGTAGCAGTGAGATTGGATACTGTAGCAGTGAGATTAGAAACAGTGGTGGAGTGTGTGTTTGGATTCAAACGCAGCTATAGCGGTGAGGTGAGAATGAAAATGACTATTAAGGACATCAGATTAGAATTGATATATAATAGAAGTTTTTTAAATTATTTAAATTATTTAAAATTATTAAAATATGTGAATTTATAAATTCATTTAATAAAATATTAAAATGTATCTTCCAATATTTTAATGAATTATATAATTAATTTAAATTATTTATTAGATAAAATGATTAATTATTTTTAATTTTTTATAGTTAAATATTTTTATAACAATGTTAAATATTATTTTTACAAATAGTAACATTATACTTGGATCAAATTTTAAAGTATCTAAACGGATAAATTTTAATAAAAAAATAGTAACATAAGACATAACAAGTTTCATTATTACTAGAAATTAGGTTATGATACAAAGTGTTTTTACAAATATGGATTCATTAAACTAGTTGCAATTGTTTCCCTTAAAATCGTGATTTCAAAGTCACTTTCTCTATTAGAAGAACTCGATTCACCTCTGTCAAACTGGCTTGAAGAGACTGGCATGTCGGGTATATTCTCAAATTCTTGAAAATCCTCATCATTTGACGAAGCATGTCTTCGAATGTAATTATGCAAAACCATTGTTGCAATAACTATTAAAACTTGCTTATTGAATGAATAACTTGGAATATCTCTTAATATTGGCCATTTTTTTTCCACACTCCAAATGTTCGTTCAATCACAGAGCGTAACGAAGAATGGGCATGATTAAAGGTTTCTTTTTTTCCAGATACTTGATGATTACCTCGACGAAAATCAGGTAAATGATATCATTCCCCTATATGGACCTAGAAAACCTGCCATTTGTAGATATCCTGAATCCACAAGATAATATTTTCCTACAAAAAAGTAAAACATAATATCAAGTTTAAAAATAAGTTAAAAATTTTAATTTTTTTATGTAAAAAGTAATTAAAAAATTTAAAGTTCAACCTGGTGGGGGGTGTGGAAACTTCAACTCTTGTTTTCTAAGTGCTTGCAAAAAAAATTTACTATCATGTGCTGTTCCTTCCCAATCAGGAAATGCAAAAATAAAGCACATGTTGAAGTCACAAACTGCCATAATATTTTGAGTTGGTTCACCTTTCCGTCCGATATAAGGTATTTGACAAGAAGGCGAAATGCATGCTTTTATGTGTGTTCCATCTATGGCCCCAATACAATCCTTTAAAATAAATACAAGTAATGAAATACAAGTTAGAAATAATTTATATTTTAAAAATATAAAGAGTGTGTAAATTTTACCTTAAAGTGAGGCCAATATCTTGTATCATGTCGAATATAGTTTGGTACTTCCTCGAATTGACCTTCAGTGGGTTTAATTGTGTCTATTCCCATTCGAGCAAATATATGCAACATATCAGTAAAAATTCGACTAACAATTTCCCCAGATCGTTGAAACCGCTCTGTTGCATTAGAATTTGATTCTCTATTTCCAAGAATGTACAATGATAATGCTAACTTCTCCATTGCCGATACTTTCCCATTCTCTAAGCCATAATTTGTTTGCAAATCATGCAACAAGATGTGAAATATATCTTTTGGCATCCTAAAACTATTCATGCAACGATCATCGTGCCCTTTTAATACTTCGTCCACCCACATTTGACCTGTATAATTTGAATCCATACGTGGTTGCATAGTGAAATAAGTTTCATGGTGTACCAATACACTGCTTAACACATATTCTTCCTCTTCATGATAACTGTTGTTCTCAACTTGGGTAACAATTGTGGCTATTCTTCGTTGAGCTTCTTCACTTAATTCAGGGGTATCATAATTCATATCAAAACTATTATACATATTGTTAAATTCACCCATAACCTAAAAAAGTAATCAAATGAAAATAAATCCTTTAAAATCTCGTGACATTCTATACAACACAAAAACTTGATTAAAAGCATAGCATAAAAATACCAAACATAAAAAGTAGCATACATTAGTTTTACATATAAAAAAGTAGTATAGTTATATTACAATAATAATTCTAAGGAGCTTATGGTGGAGGTGGTTGATGGTATGGTTGGAAGGGAAATGAGGATGTTGCTACCAATGATGAAAATGATGCAATTGGATTTTGTTCAGCATACTCACGTCGAAGCCACCAAACCCTATCATCTGGATTTAAGTTCAAAAACACTTCTCCTTTCACCGGTATTTGGAACATTTTGGTGGCAAAATAGTACAGCTCATCTTTTTTTGGAATTTCATCTCCCAAAGCACGCAAAGCATCCATTGCATTTGAAATAGTATGTTGAGAGTGTGGAAAAATAATTTCATTCACTGACTTCCTTGGACTAGACATGCTCTCACACAATTTCTCAATTTGGGTAGTTAATGTATTTCTTGATGATTTTCTACTTGAACTTGATTTTTTTCCTTTACCGTGTACAACCCCAAGTGTTTGCTTTCTTCGATCAGGGATTTCATGAAAAGGGTTTGATGGTACCTCATCAGGAGGAATACCTTCATTCTCGTTACTATGTTCATCTGAATCACCAAATCCTCATTAGGTGCATCATCTCCCATAGGAACCCCTTTGGAAGAACACTGCACGAAGGTGCCCATGCGTTCTCTCCAGTGGCTACAATGCCACCAAACATTTGCCACATTAACTCATTCAATCGTGGTTCAATTCTTTTCTTTTTAAATCCTTTAAAATCAGGATTTTCCTACATAACATGTTAAATTTAAATATTATACTAAGATTTTTATAATTGTAAATTATTAATTTCAATAAACTTTATGCATTAAAATAATGATAAAGTTAACACTAACCTGTATTTTTGTAGCCCACCATTCTTCCGTAGCATCGACCGTCTTTTTAGATGGACACCATCCAATACCTGTAGATTCCTTAAGCAACTCCCTCCATAACCTCCATTCATTTTTAATGTATCCCACTTATTTTTCAATTGAGTTTTTTCATAATTTTTTTTTGTTTTTGCTTGAAAAAGAGTAATGACATTTTCCCATCCTTTGAGTTTAGATGAGTTGTCGGTCTATTACCAGCATTGACTTTGTTCACGTAAAGTTCACAAAATATCAACTTCAGCTCATCATCCCAAACAACTTTTGCTGCTAAGCTACTATCTTCCTCCACAAAATTTTGTGTCTTTACCATCTATTGTCATTGATATAATTCAGTCAATGTGCTAGCATTCACCAAGAAGCATAGAGAAAATATATAGTCTATAAGTTATTTTAGACGTCTCCCAATGCTAATCTTTATCTAGCCACACCTAAAAAAACTGGCACCTTAATAAAAGCTTCAACTTAATGGAAAAAGGGAAAATGAATGCAACAAAAATATAATTTTCAAGTCTCATATTTACTCTATTTCTGATTCTCTTGGACACAAGACATATTTATATGGATATCAGACTTAAGTCTCTAGGGCAAACTAATAAAATTAAAGAAAAAATCTGCAAGAACTATTGGTTCACGTTTATTGCTTAAAAATCTATCTACAATACAATTTCTTCATGTTTCTGTCAAATAAATACAGGGCCTTTGGGCCTTTGGCTACAAGCACTGATATGTTTATTCAATATGAGTTGTCTATGTGGTAATTTACATGTATTCATGTCAATAAAATTAACAAATGCTAATTTTTTTTATCTATTTTAGAATGATTTGACAAAAACTATAAATTAAAATACTCAAATAAATTTTCTTCTAAAGTTGGAGGACTAAAAAGGTTATTATGCCGAAAAAGAATAATAATAAAATAGATAAAATGTTTATGTTCAAAGAAGCATAAAATTAACACGTGTAATTCACAGGAATTTGACTCGGCGGAGCCACCGAGGGGAGAAAAAAAAGAAAGAAAAGCTCTTTCATTCTTTGTAATATTGGCGTAGGAAAAATAAATCCATTAGGCTTCAAAGATTGAAACTAACCGATTATGGCTTCCTTGGAGATTATGTAGGTCAGTTCGCTTCTTTCTTTGTTTAATTCTCTTTTTTTTTCTGATACTTTTTTTTCATTATTTGAAATTCAATGTGATTTTAATATAGGAGCAAGACAGTTTTTCATTTATTCTTCTTTTTCTGTTATATTTTTGTGAATAATATTTGGTGAATATGTTTTGATCTCTGTTGTAATTTGTTAGATTTAATCATATTCATTTTTTATGTAAATTTTTGTGGATTAATTAATGGAGTTTTTTTTATAAAAAGATATATAGGCACGGATCTTTCCTAGCTTTGCTAAAAAAAGTATGAGGCATTGGTTATATTCAATTCCTCATATGTTGATAGATTGGTGGATTGTTATATTAAAATTGTATCAAATCCAGTGGTTCTATGTTCTACCTTCACGCTACTGAGTTTGCAGCAAATTTTTTGTTTGGTATCCTCATTGGATGCTCCAACTGCTGAAAATTCGGGGTGGGAATGGTGTTTATGCTTTCAATGGTTCATGTGTGTCTTGTATAGGTTTGATTGTGTATGATTCAAGTCTTATTTGTTCTATTGAATGCTTTATACTGACATTCATGTGTGTCTTATACGGTTCTCTTATATTATGATATTGCATGTGGTGATGTGGTTCCAGTGCAGTTAAAGCACACTAGTTCTTAACAGAGGAAAGCTGGGATACTTTTAAACAGATTTTTGATACCAACACGCTTGAAGCGTCGAAGGTATTCACATAAGTATTCATTTATTCTCTTGACATTGGATATCAAAAGATTATTGGGCACATTTGTGAGAGAAGGAATATGCATTTCCTCTAATATTAACTTGCAGTTACTCTTGTTGCACTATCCTATCTCCTGTTCTTGTGGTATTTATGCTGGTTATGAATATAACTTAAGTGATTTTAGTCTAAAATTTGCATGTTCATCAGTTTTTTTGGGAGTTAATCAGACTCATGAAACTTTGGGCCAATGGTGTGTTGTGTTCATGTCATTCGGGGTGAAAGAGATGGATTTGGGGGAAGATGTTGATGCTGTTCATGGTGGTTTGTAGTATGTGAGAAGAGCGATAACTAGTTTCCATTCAATTGTGGTATTTTTAATCCTTAAATAAGTCACTGTGCCAGGCATTTAAGTTTCCTACTTTACATCATTGACAGGAATGGATCGAGGCATATGGGGGCAGTTCACTCCTCAAAACGATTTATAAGGCTCTAGATTAGGTGAGTGTAAGTTTGAAATGACTAAATGCAAGTCTCAGTAGCTGGTAATTTTAAATACCCGGTTATGTAGGTTGTAAAACTCTCGGAGTGCGAAATTTATAGTTATAATCCAGACTCTGATGCAGATCCCTTTCTGGAGAAATGATCAATGTAAGTGTGTATTATATTAATACTTTAGTGAGTAGTCGATGGGCCATAATTGTTCAAGAATGTTGTGGAGTTATATTTTGAGATGGTCATTCGGTTTCTTCTTCTATAATAGGAAACTAAAGCGTGTTGTGAGTTTAAGCTTTTCTCGCTTAAGGTGGATCTAATTGTGTTCGTGATATTTATAGTTATGTACAAGCTTCCATGATTATCTTTATGCCTCATTACCATATATTGTCTCTTGCAGTAACTTAGTGGTTGATGGTTTTTTCTTGACTACTTGTCTTCTGAGGAAGATGGTGAAATATTTGATAACATAGATATATGATCACTTACATCTTGCTTGTACAATGTGTCAATACCGTTTGACATCACCGCACTTAGTTATGTTCGTAGCATATTTTCTACTTTCTTTGTGTATATGTCGTTTATTTTACCCGGACTTCGATTTGTTCTACCGGATATGTTGTCTTTTAAGTGTTTTTCGACCCGGATCCATTCTTTCTAATAAAATCTCAAATTCATTTCTGTTTTATTTAAATGGGTTCATCTTTATGTTATCCATTTCTCCTACTTTTGAATTGATACTTCTTTCAGGAAAAGGAAGAAAAAAAATCCTTGCTTCCTGTTTGTTATATATAAAATCTCAATTTTGAAGTAGTTGTGAAATTTGTTTGTTAAAGGCTGTAGATAATATTCTACCTGCCTGTGGGGAAAGATGACAAATATTCTCCACAAATTACAAACAATTATCTTTCCATAGGATTTAAGCAGTTTGGTTGGAAAGAAAAAAAATAAATTCGCCTTTGAAATTATCTAATAGTGCTACCGGGTGGATACTTGTACACTAATCTCTGACAAGTATTTAGGAGTATTGGAATTTGAAAATTGCAGAGACTAGTTCAGCATCAGCCAACACAGTACCCAACATTGGAAGAACTAAGCATAGGAATGATCAAATTCAAGGCCTTTGATTTGGGTTGTCATTAGATTGCTCGTAGGGTCTGGAAGGACTATTACGCCAAGGTATTTGCATTTATGTATGTGTCTATATATATTTTTTCAATAAGAAACCAACTAAAAAAATTCAAGTATTAATCAATTGTTATCACCAGTTTAATAAGAAACATGTTACTGGATCGTTGGATGGTGAAAAGACTCAAAAGACAGCAAAATTTTGCCCATATACATATTTGCTTGGTTGTATGCCCATATTTTTGCTGTAATTTTGTGATGAGAGAATTTTGTTATATTTTACAGAGCATAGGTCATCTTTTAATAGGTATGGATGAATTTGGTAACCTACCTATGTGATTGAAATCGTTTTGGGATAGTTTTAGCATTTTTTTATATTTTGATATATTTTAGAAATTATTAATAATCATTAATAATTTTATTTTTAATAACTTTCATAGCTTTTTTTGATTAAATTTTATTTTTTAATGATAATATTCCAAAATGAATTTGTACATATAGTTGTTTAGTCATTTGTTCAAGTTAATTATGAATGTGCAAATTTTATTTTTTTAATGATAATATCTTCTTGCACCTAGTAGGTTGGATTGATGCTAAGAGGAATGGGATAAAATTCCTTTTATTAGGTGATGCAGGCCATGACTGTTTGATTTCTTTCTTCCCCAAAGTACCAAAAATTCCCTTCGATAAAAGAAGGAATTATAAGATCATATATGCTTGTGATATATGGTATATGGTACTAACCCCCTCACGATGAAATTGTGTAGGCATGAAGTCATATAGCAAACCTGCTAAACTTGTTCATATTACTACAAGCTTTTGTTGTTTTGTTTGTTTAGTTGTGCTTTGTTTTGTTTTTGATAGTTTTAGTTTTTGAGGGTTTGAGACATGAATATGGATGGTATTATTACTGATTTGTTTTTTTATTTTATCAGGTCTCTTTCATTAGATAATAATGTTTTAATTATGTTGATTTATATAGGTTAGAAGGGAGAAAATCAGTCAAAGAATGAAGTATCTGCAAGATTTAGTACTAGGATGTAACAAAATCACAGACAAAGCTAGTATGCTGAATGAAATCATCAATTATGTTCAATCTCTTCAACGGCAAGTAGAGGTAAAAAAATAATGGAGAAAGAACATATGGATTTGTGTTTAAAGGAAAAACAGAAACTACTTTCATACAATTCAAACACATATATAGAGTAGAAAAAGAAGGGTTTTCACTTACCAGATCAAAGTTGAGAACAAGATTAATAGGATGAGTAGAAAAATATAGCTTCTTTGAGAGTGCGCTCTCTCATTACTAATGGAGTTTTATTCTTGTCAATTGAAGAGTAGGGTTTTTTTCATTTTGGGAATGAAATTAACTTAATTTTTAAGGATAAAATGGTAAAATAATAAATAAAAGTAAGGCTATTTTTGTCTATTATAATGTCAACTGCTCAGTTTAGCCTCCACTGCTGCTATTTTCTCCAGTTGAAAATTAGCTGATCAGTGTGGTTGAAAAGAAATCTCACTGCACTGACACCCTCAACCAAACAACACAGCAGTGAGTTTGGCACCATCTTTTCCTTCAAAACGTGCCTCACTACCTCACTGCCTCAATCCAAAGGAGCCCTAAGTTTGAGTGGCAATCAGTTGGGAGGAAAACTGCTTCATATTCAAGGTAGACTGATTTTACACTTTTCTTGTTAACTTTAAAATAATTTTATGTTCAAGGAAAAGTTGTTGCAGTATGTGATTTGATTTTATCATATCATGAATATAACTGATCAATATTTGAGATTGAATTTCAGAATTGAATCATTTGGCAATCTTGAAGTACTTGGATTTAAGTGACAACTAAATTGAAAGCATCTCAAACAAAGGTATAAGTATTAATTTGTGCATGACTTTCCTGACAGACATTCCAGAAAGGGTCACTCCTTAATGTAAATTGTACCCGGAAAAACTCAAACAAGATTTGCAAAAATAAAAAGGGAAAAAAGATCCTTATAATATTAAAGAGTTGATTTTGAGAGTTGGTTATGAGAGAATGGGTCCTTAAAATCCTTAAGACCAGAGAGTTTGTGTCCTCATTTGCGTATTACATTTGAAAACTGAAAATTAAATATTCGATTGCTTTATTTTTTTTAAAAGAAAGATTGAGTTTGGATATCTGACTGCTTTTTTTTTTGGAAAAAAAGAAATATGTTTATATATTTCTGACTGGGAGTTGTCCATGATTTTCTTTGTGATTCATAGATCATTATGGAACATTTGTCTTAACTATTTATATATTGAATAAATTAAGTTTTCAAAGTGATCAACTTATAAAAATTCCAATGACCATGATATTGACTATAGGAATTCTTCTTATTATGACAGATCGAACACAAATGAGGCTAACCAACTTGGAGTAACTTGATTTGAGTTTTAATCTCTTTCGAAACAACACAATTTTCTTTCTCCAGGGGCTTTCAAGCCTAAAGTCTTTGACTTTGTACGCCAACCATTTACAAGGCTCATTAGATATTGAAGGTACTAAAGCTATAATTTTCTTTATAATTGTTTCAAATTTGAACATTCACATTCACGTTTTAGGATTTTCATCTTCACTTCAAGTCTTAGATTTACTTTTTTCATTTTATTTCATTAAAATTTTAAGTAGGAATTAAAATTATTAACATAATGACTTTTTGAATTGGACGTGGATATGTATATGATTGAGAAATTAAACAAATTTGAAGAAACTTGATTTAAGTTGGAATCAAATTGAAAGCTTTCAATCCTTTAAAGGTATGCATTTATATTTAACCAATTGCCTAAATTCTTACATATAATTAAATTTTATGCCAATTCATTTTAGTGAGTTGAAAGATTTGGTGATCCATCAAAGTATCATTTAATTGAACTTTCATTTTGTTCAAAATTTAGAAATTTAGTTTCAATTCTTAGTAAAGGTTATTGTGATAGATACTAAAATAATTATATCATTTCATACTTGAAACAAATGGGTGGAAAAAAAGAATTCAATTTAAAAAATTAAGAAATAAGGGTTTGGTGAAAACATCTTTTAAATCCTGATAGTGTGTTTGGAATTTGGAATTTGAAGCAAAAAGAAGTGTGTATGGAAAATAGTAAGTAGCAACCTCACTAAATCACCATATGCTGATTATGAGAAGATTTATTGTTCCTATTCCCTTGGCTCCAATTTTTTTGGTTCAAAACTTGATGTCTAAGTGTATGCTTGAGTATTTGGCAATCAATCCTGTGAAATAGTTTCTAGTTAAGGTGGCATAGAAGCATATAGTCCAGGCATAATCTGTTCTTACAATTTCTGATTGTTTTTTGGTTTCTCCTCTCCGCAAATTGTCTAATGTATTTGGCAGAATGAGTTGATGTTATTTATGCCTATACATGCATTTCTCTCTGTGGATAGGTAACCTATATCTTTGATTTGAGGCATAGTTTGATGATAGCATAACTTATTGCTGAAGTTATACAGCCACGTTGTTTGTATGCTGATGACCAGTTTTGACGTTTAAGATTTCAAAATTGAGATGGATTTCCATCTTGGAGGATGTATAGAGCCTAGAGAAGGTTATGATAAATAATGTGCTTGTTGTTGCACTTATATTAAATATTGTACCCTTTTTTTGAGAAATTGTTGTCTTTTGAAATATCTTTAAGATTAAGGAAGTATACTAAATGCGGTCACAAAACTTATGGAGTACAGTTATACTTTTTGCTTTCATTAATGAATAGCTTTCTTGTCTTTATCTGCCCTTATCAAATAAGATTTTATTAGTTACGGGATGTTTTCTGGATTAGCCTTCAATTGATCTTGTAAATAATTTTCTTATGTAATTCTAATATAGAATGTATCTCGTTTAATTTTCTTAATTTAAATTCATTATTTTTATATTTAGCTTTAAAGTTAAAATTTTAATAGAAATTTTAATATAATATTTTTATCCTTAAAAGTAATAGTTTAAAGTTTAAATTTCAAAAATAAAACATAATATAATATTTATGATAGAAATAAATATTATTTAATTAAAATATTTTTTAAAAGTTATGTTTTTAGCGGCGTTTGTGAAAAAGCGCCGCTAAAAGTCATTCTTTATAGTGGTGTTTGTAGTAATAGCATTGCTAAAAGTCATGATTTTTAGCGGCGTTTGTGGTAGAAGCGCTGCTAAAGGTCATTATCTTTAGCGGCGTTTTTTCACATAAATGTCATTAAAATTAGCGATGTTGTCTATAGCGGCACTTTTTGCGGCACTTGTTAAAGTACCGCTAATACTTTTAGCGGCACATCAAAACGCCACTAAAAGCCTAAAAAAACGCCGCTAAAAGTCTATTTTGTTGTAGTGTTAAACCTAAGACCTCTAGGAAGTTTACTAAGTAGTTAACCATCAAGACCAAGTTATTTTTTGGTTATTTATTTCATCTAAACCTATTTCTTTTTGGGGTGTTGCAATTCTCCCCTCCTTAAAGAAATTTCATCCTCGAAATATACCCAGTTCGAACAGATGAGGATATTATTGCCGAAACATGTATTTCGATTCCCATGTAGCCTCCTCCTTATTATGGGTTCACCATAGAACCTTAACAAGAGAGATTCATTTTCTTCTCAGAACATTTATAACACGATCTAAAATTTGCACAAGTTCTTCCTCAGTCGATTTTTTGTTTGTTTTAATCAATTCGTACTGATTCCTTGGTAAATCGGTCTAATGCCTTTCTTTAAAGGACAAGTACCACGATTAATTTTCAATCTGGCCAAATCCAAAATGTCAAAACTAAAATTTCAAAATCAAAATCCAAATTACAGTTCCCAAACGCTACCTTAAATATATTTTCCATGTACAATTGTTTTTAGAAAAATGACCAAAATATAATTTTTGAAAAATATTACTAAATACTTATTTGAAAAATTAATTATTTTTGTTATACTCCAATAGCTTGAGACCCAAACCCTAGAAATGATCCGGGCCTCCAACCGATAACCTGGCTATGAGAGGACAACAAGACAAACCAGATCATAGAGCAAGGAAACTAGCCCAGCTCGCAGGAACCTTGTGCAAACTCATAGGGCAAGATTGCAGGTATAACTCACAGAATTAGCTCGCAAGGTAAGGATACGGACCCAGCTCGTAGAGACCTAGGGAAGGTCACAGTCTCACCTCATATGTACCCAAAGAACTCGTAGGAAGTGTTACGTGCTCTACAGGCGACCTAGGCACGTGTCCAGCAGGTATGAGGATCGCCCTAAATGCGAGTCCCAAAAACAGATAGGATTGCGTGCTCCATAAACATGTGCCCAGCAAACTTGGAGCTCACAGAGAATGTCAGTACTAAGGACAGAGAATGCCAGTACTAGAGTCAGCAGAGTCAAGAAAAAATAGTAGGGTCTTATCATGAGCTGTAATGGTAGCAGTAACAACATGTATAAATACCTAGATACTCATATCAATAATACACGAGCAAAATATTACTCAACAATTGGTATGGTGAACGTGGACTTCTTTTCGATCATCAGATTTCTTCTAGTTTGATTAAGTTTTCCTCAGCACTCGAAGGAAATGGCTCGCCCAAGTGAAACTTCCCCTTTCAACCTTTCGTCAAGACAGGTCGGAGCATCGAGTTCCGGTGGCCAACACAATGAGACAGGCTTGTTTGTTGCATAGGTAATCGACAGGCCGAAAAACCTTGACAATGTGGTCCATTCGGAATCTTTCCCTTCATTAGACTTGAACCTCTCCATAGGCCAGGGACCGTTGCTTCCTCACCCCCGTAACAGTTTCTGGCCCTCTAAGAGTAGATGAAGTTCATGAAAGAGCAAATGGTCACTCAAGAAGCACGGTTTTGTAGAACAACATGCCTTTTAGCAAGAACAATTGAGACAGAATGAAGAGTTACGAAGAAAGATGCACGTGGACAAATCTGGCTCCCAGGATAAGGTGAATACATAAGATAAAGCCCCGAGCAAACAAGTGAAAGAATGAAAAAATGAAACGGACGAGCTAACTGAGACGTACGGGTATTACATCTTAAGTCACAGGACATGGACTGGTTGTTCTGCTCCAACAACTCGTTGGCCCCCAAAATTGCGACAGTAGGTTTACCACAAGATTTCAAGGTCCAAAGGACATGTTCGAGGGAATGAGGGACCCATTGGCTCACCTAATGCAATATAACGATTATATGAACGTGTTGAGGGCGTCAGATGTGGTGAAGTGCAAAGCCTTCTCGACAATGTTAAAAGGAAGTGCCAAAGATTGGTACCTATCTCTCCCACAAGGTTCAGTCCGCAACTTATCACAGCTGGGCCAGATGTTCTTGGACATGTTCAGGGCCTACCGAGCGATCATGAACAGGCCCATAAGATTGATTTAAGTGAAATAGCGGGAAGACGAATCCCTTCAAGACTACACGAAAAGATTTCATGCAACGACCCCTAACTCAAATAACTTGGAGGGCCAGTGGAAAATAAATGCCTTTATCATGGGAGTACAAAATGACCACGTGCAGTACTCGTTTACAGATAACAGGCAACAGAGTCTGGTAGACATATACAAGCGGGCTCATAAGTTGATTATGGTATTAATAATAGGAAGAGGTTGATTCTTAGAGAGGCAAAGAATGCGTGAGAAGTTGGAAAAAAATTAGGATTTAGCATTAGAAGAGATGAGCAGGAAGTTGTCGATGAAATTATAAGGTAAGAAGGCATATAGAATCGTGTGGTAGAGGAAAGGGTGGGTTGTAATTTTGAATCAAGAAGGTTAGTATACGTTAATATCATGTGGTTTTCTTTTTGTTTCGATAATTCACTATTTGGAGTGGAAAAATGTGGTTGTTGTGATGGAGGGTTATGATGTTAAAGGCTAACCAAGACTAGTTTGAAGAGTGATACAAAGCTAAAGCGAATATGTACTTTATTCAGGAACTGAAATTAGTCTCTGTTACTATCGACATCTTTAGGAAGGTCTAGGGTAATAATAATTTTGATTCTAGATTTTTTGTGGCAGAGGGGTCTTTTGGAGGTGTTATAAAATATGAGATAAGAGTAGTTTTCAAAAAGGTAATTATTTCATTTCTATGAGATTGAATTAGTGGAAGGTAAAGGGTTTAGTGAGGAATGGAAGCATCATTGATTGATGTTTAAGCACCCATTTGGGATTCAGATAAAAATTTGCTAGGGACGATATTCTAGAGTTAAAGTATTCATGTGATAGCCCAGGGATCATTGGAGGCGTCTTTAATATGTTGTGTGAGGTTCAACAGGAGGTTATTTTCTCTAGGCTGTTATTGGATCTGGAAAAAGTATATTGAGTATGTTGAAATCATTGGTAGGGAACTTGGTTGCCATTGGTGGGGTTTTCAATGGAAACCTGTTAGGTGTTTTGATGATTTTTTTCGCTATGTTGAATTGTGAATTTGACAGGACTCCGTAAAAGATTATGGTTTATATTGATTTTGACATCATGTTGAGGCAAGGACGGCTCATGCTGACTTTCAAGTTTTGAATGATATTTGTGGTGGCGGCCTAAGAATTGTAGTTCATTGAGGAGCATAGTCAACTGAGAGCATTTTTCTATGGAATCCACCTTCCTCTAGGAGGATGAAGTTTAATGTCCTAGGCGTTGTAATGGATGTTGAAGCGGGTTGTGGTGGGTTTTGAGAGACGATAAAGGAACGACCTACGTGATGTTCATTGAGCTAATAGAAGTTACGGAATCGGGAATGGTTAGGGTAAGGGCCACAAAAACAGTCGTGAAGATGTTTTATAGTAAGGGATGGGATGAGAAAGTTTTTCTAGTTATTGAGTTTGACTTGTGTGTTGTTTTGAAGTGGTTGTTGGATTGGAGTTATAAACCATGGATATTGTGAAATCTAGTCATTGGCATCGTTTGTGGTTTTAATAAACTGTTACATGCTTAACTCATAATGATACTCCGTTAAGGCAATTGTATGGGCAAAAGTAAGTTTTAGGAGATCTTCGTTGTTTAAAGTTTAGGAGATCTTTGCTGTTTAAAGCTTAGTGGTGATTTTTGTGATTGTTTGAGTTGTAGTTGGTTGGTTCATGTCGGGTTGTTCTTTTGCGTGTAAGTTTACTATGGGTGTTTTGTAATCTGGTCGTTTCTTTTGCGTGTAAGGTTTCAAATGTTAGGGGCTGCAAGATAATTTCCCTTCCTGTCGATATTGAAAGAAATGGAAGGGGAGAATGACATGATTCAAACCTGAGTAATAAAAGGAATAAATACTTAACCATTTGGATTGTTACCCATACTTGTTATTTTTCTAGCACATTTAATATATATTCTAGTATGATTTTGTTCCTTGATTGGAACTGAAAAAAAAAAAGAAAAGAAAATGGGAATAATGTAACTTAAACCTAAGATCTCTAGGAAGTTTACTAAGTAGTTAACCATCAAGACCATGTTATTTTTTGGTTATTTACTTCATCTAAACCTATTTCTTTTTGGGGGTGTTGCAATTCTCCCCTCCTTAAAGAAATTTTGTCCTTGAAATTTACCTAGTTCGAACAGATGAGGATATTGTTGTCGAAACATGTATTTCGGTTCCCATGTAGCCTCCTTCTTGTTATGGATTCACCATAGAACCTTAACAAGAGAGATTCATTTTCTTCTCAGAACCTTTATATCACGATCTAAAATTTGCACAAGTTCTTCCTCAGTCGATTTTTTGTTTGTTTTAATCAATTTGTACTGATTCCCTGGTCAATCGGTCTAATGCCTTTCTTTAGAGGACAAGTACCACGATTAATTTTCAATCCGGCCAAATCCAAAATGTCAAAACCAAAATTTCAAAATCAAAATCCAAATTATAGTATCCAAACGCTACCTTAAATATATTTTCCATGTACAATTGTTTTTAGAAAAATGACCAAAATATCATTTTTGACAAATATTACTAAATACTCATTTGATATTATGATGTTTCACCAACTGAATTGATGGCTGAGTGAGAGAGTTTGTTACGACACTCTAACACGGTCCAAATCCTAAATCAAACACAAATAATAGAGTGGAAGCCATCATGTGAATATCCATGGCTTTGGTTGAAGGATGTTTTATGCCACAATTTTTCAACCTTTGGAGCATTCACGGAAGTTAATTAACGTTTTAAATGATTCTATTTAGCTTGTTTTGTTTCAACTTTAGGTTTAATCATTATGGATATAATAATAACAAAATGTTCTCATTTTTAACTTGGCTTGTTTTACTTTTTAATATGGATAATTATTCTAGTGGATTTAAAAAAAAATTACAAGTAAGGGTTAGAATATTGTTAAAAAGTATTTTCGTATTTTAAAAGAACGTAAAATAACTTGATAGCATCCTAAATTTATTTATGATTTTTTCACTAATAAAAACACGATAATAATCTTTTATCCTAAAAATATTCTTTTAATATAAAAATGTTCTTCTAGAATTAACATTTCTTTCTTGTAATACGTTTTCTCTTACGTCTATAATTGAATTATAAAATATTAATATTGTGTGAATCATATTTTTTCATCTAATTGTCCATTTAGCTATTAAATGTTAGTCAGACATGACATGTAGAAATTTAGAATACTTGAATTAAATTGATACAAAGCTTTGACTTGATGTGTTAGAAAATAGACAACGTTAGATCCAATCTATCTATGTTTATAATTTGATTAATGTATCTTAAACATGCTATATGTCATATTTGAGCTAACATTTAATGTTCAAGCTAATAACTAGATTGATGGAATGGTCTTAATTGATATGTAACTAATACTTTGAAGCTTGGAAGCAATTTAAAATCTAAATCCTAGTTTTAGGGCATCTGGTGAAATTAATCCAATTTATTCATAAGAGTGAAACTTGCCATTTTTCGGAAGTTCAACCACTTATACAGTTTTGTTTGTTTGAAATGTGCATCTATACAAGTTGTAATTCATTAACTAAGTCTTAAGGCAGTTATGAAATTATCAAAAAATATTATTTTATAAAAATAACAAATATTTTTTAAATTATTTTGTCTTTTCCTTTTTATATGACATAATAGGATTTGAATCTAAAGTATCTTATAATAGAATTTAATGTTCAGACGTTACAATTTTAAACAAAATCTCATTATTTTTACATTAATTTTATAAATACATTTGTTACATAATTTTTACTCATATCTTCAATTTCACATAATCTAATAGTAATAATAAAACACAAATCTCACTCGTGATTAATCTATAATATATATTTAAACACCAGTTTGAAAAAAACTTTTGAACCAACAACAATAACATTTATTTTGCATCATATTACTAAATTGATATTTAATTTATAAATATTAATAAAAAGCTAATAAAAATAGAATTTATGATAATTATACATTTAAGAATAATTATAATTTAATAGAAGTTGTGATAATTTTACATTTAAAAATATTTATAATTTAATTTACAATTACTAAAAGTTTAGGTAAAATATTTATAATTGAAATAAAAGTTGACATAAAAAGCTTTTACGATTATAGTCATCTAAAATATTATTTTTAACTTGATATTTATTAGAGATGTGACCCAAATACAAGTGGTAAAATACAAGTGTGCAAAAAGAAGTTCGAATAGAAGTATACTTCCTCTATTTAATGTTGATTTGAATAAGGTGTTTTAACCTTATTGAATTAGTTCTATTTTACTTTGATTAGAATATGGTTTTACACACCTATAAATAGAATAGTCTACTATTGTAATCATTCGAATTCGACATAGTGAATTATCTTCTTCTCTGTCCGTGGTTTTTTCCCCGAAAGGATTTCTACGTGAAAATCTGTGTGTTCTTTCTGTTTTCTTTGCAACACATTGTCATTATAGGCGTTCTATTTTTCACAATATTATTTTTTACTACATATTAATTATATATTATTTAAAAATTATTATAGTATATTTATTGAGTATTAAGAAAATAAAATAAAAATTGAATAGGAAGCATTTATATTTTCAAATATATCATTTTTTATTGTTTGACCAAATTCTTTAATAATAGGAATTTTTATTAGTACTATATTTGAACCATCAAAATAATTTATATATTTTAGAGAATAATTTATATTAGGATAATCTTAAAATATATAGTTTTTAGGTGCTGATAAAATAGTACTACATTATCAACTTTTAAAGATGTATAAATATTATTATACACTTATCCATATATAATACATTTTCTAATTTAATTTAAACTTAATTAAATTACCTCTTTCAAATAATTTTAATTGAGTTATTTAAAATTAATTTTTTATAAAAAATACAAACACCTTAAAACTAATATGCAACAACAAGAACATAAACAAAATAATTGGAAATTGAAAATGCTAAAATCTTAAGCGGAAAATTTAATGTAAAGAAAATTGAAATCAACAACTAAAAATAAATAAATAAACTACGAAATATTTGGAAAAATAAAATTGCAAAATTATAACCATGGTGATGTTATCAAATTTTGGTGTTTAATTAAAAGTTGAAATAGAAATTTTAAAAATGAAAAAATTGGCTGCCTAGAGAATAAAAGAAAATTAAGGGTATGTTTGATTGACGGAATTGATTTTTCAGAAAATCATTTCCAACTTTTCCAGCGTTTGATTGGCGGAAAACATTTTCCATTTGGAAAATGAACTCCAAAACAAGGGAAAATGGGTTACATTTTAGGGAAAATGTCTTACCCTTTCAATTTCCGTAAGACATTTTCCGTGCTCTCCTCTCTATCGCCTCCTTCATTCCTTCCTTCATTTCCGTAGAAAACCGCTTACATTTATCGATTTTCCAAGAACTTGTTTTTTAATTATTCAATACTTGTTTTTAACACAATTACAAATAATTTATTTGATATTAGTTTTTTCAATTTATAACGATTAATATTGTAGCTTAATAATTGAGTATTATTATAAATAAATCATTGCAATATATGTAAAAATAATTTAAAATATAAAATTTATTAATATATATTAATATATGTAAAACAACTTTTCCGAAAAATATTTTCGAAAATCGCCAAAGCAATGAAAATATTTTACAGATTCAATCAAACACTAGAAAATATTTTCCAAGTAATTTATTTTACGAAAAGTAAAACATTTTCCAGAAATCATTTTACGGAAAATATTTTACTGGCAATCAAACAGACCCTAAATTTAAAAAGATGAAAAAGATTAAAATATTATAAGAGAAAAAACAAGCATGTTTTTTTATTTAATAGAAAAATTAATTATTTTTGTTATACGCCAATAGCCTGAGACCCAAACCCTAGAAATGATCCGGGCCTACGACCGATGACCCGACTGTGAGAGGACCAGATCGTAGAGCAAGGAAACAGACCCAACTCGCAGGAACCTTGCGCAAACTCATAGGGCAAGATCTCAGGAATAACTTGTAGAACCAGCTCGGAAGGTAGGGATACGGGCCCAGCTCGTAGAGACCTAGGGAAGGTCGCAGTCTCACCTCATATGTACCAAAGGAACTCGTAAGAAGTGCCACGTGCTCTATAGGTGACCTAGGCATATGTCCAGCAGGTACGAGGATCGTCCTAAACGCGAGTCCTAGAAACAGAAAGGATTGCGTGCTCCATAAACATATGCCCAACAAACTTGGAGCTCACAGAGAATGTCAGTACTAAGGACAGAGATTGCCAGTACTAGAGGCAGCAGGGTCAAGAAAAAATAGTGGGGTCTTATCTTGAGCTGTAATGGTAGCAGTAACAACACGTATAAATAACCAAATACTCATATCAATAAGAAACAAGCAAAATATTACTTAACAATTGGTATGGTGAACGTGGACTTACTTTCAATCATTAGATTTCTTCTAGTTTGATTAAGTTTTCCTCAACACTCGAAGCAAATAGCTCACCCAAGCGAAACTTCCCCTTTCAACCTTTCGTCAGGATAGTTCAGAACGTCGAGTTCTAGTGCCCAACACAATGAGACAGACTTGTTTACTGCATGGTTCATCGACAGGCTGAAAAACCTTGACAATGTGGTCCATCGGGAATCTTTCCCTTCATTGGACCTGAACCTCTCCACAGGTCAGGGACTGTCACTTCCTTTCAACCAAGAGGCACCCCCGTAGCAGTTTTCGGCCCTCTAAGAGTAGATAAAGTTCATGAAAGAGTAGATGGTCGCTCAAGAAGCACGATTTTGTAGAACAACATGCCTTCTAGTAATAACTACTGAGAAAGAATAATGAGCTACGAAGAAAGATGCACGTGGACAACTTTGGCTCCCAGGATAAGGTGAATAGATAAGATGAAGTCCTGAGTAAATAAGTGAAAGAATGGAAAAATGAAATGGACGAGCTAGCCGAGACGTACGGGTGTTACATCCTGAGTCATAGGACATAGATTGGTTGTTTTGGTCTAACAACCTGTTGGCCCCCAAAATTGAGATAGTAGGTTTATTACACGATTTCAAGGTCTCAAAAGACATGTTTTAGGGAATGAGGGACCCATTGGCTCACCTGATGCAATATAACGATTATATGAACATGTTGAGGGCATCAGATGCGGTGAAGTGCAAATCCTTCTTGACAACGTTAAAAGGAAGTGCCAAAGATTGGTACCTATCTCTCCCACAAGGTTTAGTCTGCAACTTATCACAGCTGGGCCAAATGTTCTTGGGCAAGTTCAGAGCCTACCGAGCGATCATGAACACGCCAATGAGATTGATTTAAGTAAAACAGTGGGAAGGCGAATCCCTTCAAGATTACGTAAAAAGATTCCATGTAATGACCCCCAACACAAAGAACTTGGAGGACCAGTGGGAAATAGATGCCTTTATCATGGGAGTACAAAATGACCACGTGCAGTACTCATTTACAGATAACAGGCCACAGAGTCTGGTAGACCTATACAAGCGGGCTCATTAGTTGATTATGATATTAATAATAGGAAAATCTTGATTCTCAGTGAGGTAAAGAACGCGTGAGAAGTTGGAAAAAAAATTGGGATTTAGCATTAGAGGAGATGAGCGGGAAGTTGTCGATGAAATTATTAGGTAAGAAGGCATATAGAATTGTGTGGTATAGGGAAGGGTGGGTTGTAATTTTGAACCAAGAAGGTTAGTATTCGTTAATATCGTGTGGTTTTATTTTTGTTTCGGTAATTCACTATTTGGAGTGAAAAATTGTGGTTGTTGTAATGGAGGGTTATGAAGTTAAAAGCTAACCAAGACTAGTTTGAATAGTGATATATAGAGCTAAAAAGAATAGGTGCTTTATTCAGGAACCAAAATTAGTCTCTGTTACTATCGACATCTTTAGGAAGGTCTAGGGTGATAATAATTTTGATTCTAGATTTTATGTGGCAGAGGGGTCTTTTGGAGGTGTTATAAAATATGATATAATAGTAGTTTTCAAAAAGGTAATTATTTCATTTCTATGAGATTGAATTAGTGAAAGGTAAAGGGTTTGGTGAGGAATGGAAGCATCATTGATTGATGTTTAAGCACCCATTTGGGATTCATATAAAAATTTTCTAGGGACGATATTCTAGAGTTAAAGCATTCATTTGATAGCCCAGGGATCATTGGAGGCACTTTTAATACGTTGAGTGAGGTTCAAAAGGAAGATATTTTCTCTAAGCTGTTATTGGATCTGGAAAAAGTATATTGAATAGGTTGAAATCATTGGTAAGGAACTTGGTTGCCATTAGTGGGGTTTTCAATGGAAACATGTTGGGTGTTTTGATGATTTTGTTTTGCTATGTTGAATTGTGAATTTGACAGGACTCCGTAAAAGATTATGGTTGATATTGATTTTGACATCATGTTGAGGCAAGGACGGCTCATGCTGACTTTCAATTTTTGAATGATATTAGTGGTGGTGGCCTAAGAATTGTAGTTTATTGAGGAGCATAGTCAACCGAGAACATTTTTCTATAGAATCCACCTTCCTCTAGGGGGATGAAGTTTAATGTCCTAGGCGTTGTAATGGATGTTGAAGCGGGTTGTGGTGGGTTTTGAGAGATGATAAAGGAGCGACATACATAATGTTCATTGAGCCGATAGAAGTTACAAAATCGGGAATGGTTGAGGTAAGAGCCACAAAAATAGTCTAGAAGATGTTTTATAGTAAGGGATGGCATGAGAAAGTTCCTCTAGTCATTGAGTTTGACTTGTGTGTTGTTCTGAAGTGGTTGTTGGATTGGAGTTATAAATCATGGATGTTGTGAAATCTTAACATTGGCGTTGTTTGTGGTTTTAATAAACTGTTACAGGCTCAACTCATAATTATACTTCGTTAAGGCAATTGTATCGGCAAAAGTAAGTTTTAAAAGATCTTCGTTGTTTAAAGTTTAGGAGATCTTCGTTGTTTAAAGCTTAGTGGTGATTTTTGTGATTTTTTGAGTTGTAGTTGGTTGGTTCATGCCGGGTTGTTCTTTTGCGTGTAAGGTTACTATGGGTGTTTTGTAATCTGGTCATCTTTGAAAGAATTTAGATCTCTCCAACGTCTTTCCTTTTTTGTAATCTTTATATTGACTGAGTAAAAAGAAATGAAAGGCTTTCATGGGTAAAAATTATAGGTAGAGGACTTATTTAACTATAAAAATAACATAAAACTTGTTTAAACAAAGTATAATAGTTTAAGGATTTTTAAAATATATTAACCAATAACCTAATGTAACGCCCCAAAAATTTGATTGTTTATATGTGAGATTCTATAGTAATTAAGTCTCTATATCTATGGCTGTCATAGCTTGATTTTTAGTGGTGTCAAAAATAGTGGTTTTGAGGCCACCAAATCCAATGAGTAAGATCGTAAATATTATTATTTAATATTTACGAGTCAAATGTGATTTTAAAAAGGTTTTTAATTTGATAAATTATGTTATTTAAGCGATTTATGACCCTAAGGTTAAGTGGTTTTAGAAAATGAAGTATCAGGACCTTGTTTCTATAAATCGAGAATATTCACGGAATGTCATTAAGATGGTATTAAAGTTTTGTTAAGAAATTTTAACATTTAGATAGTTAATTAAAGAAAAAGACTAAATTGTAAAAGGTACAAAATTTATTAATTAATGCATTTAGTGACCAAATGGCTTAATTATTAATTGAGAAAGGACCTATGTGATAATTAGGGCTTAATTAGTGTGGTGGGACGACATTAGTAAAGAAAGAGATAAAAATATTAAGTAATTTAATGGCAAAATTGTAAATAGTTTGAAATTAGGTAAAACAAATTGAAAAATTAATTCAATTCCTATTCATTTTCTTCAACCTTGGTCGAATTCACCATTTGGGAGATCTTCAAGCTTCGGTTCTTTCATCTTTGTGCATGTGAGCTTAATTCTCATCTATTTTTTGTAATTTTTATGTTTTTGAAATCATTGCAACTAGGTTGAGCTAGCTCGTACCTTCGATTTTGAAATTGTTAAAGATTTTGAATGTTTCCATTGATGAACCTTGTGATTTTAGATGTTAAATGATGAATTTGAGATATTATTTGCTATTTAAAAGCATTTTATTATGTGATTTTTGATGAATTTATCGATTAGGGACTGAATTGTTGAAATAGTAAAAGTACAAGGATTTGATGTGAAATTGTTTCAATAATGGGATTTTTTGGATGCCGTGAGTATTTAGATAGGCTCAATTTTTGGTAAAAATGGTTAATTTGCATGTTTTAGGCTTAAGGACTAAATTGAATAAAAGTAAAACTTTAAGGGTAATTTTGTAAAAATGACTAAATTGGATAAAATACATTGTTTTACCGTCTAAATTAATAAATTGAATGAAATTATTAATTTAGATCAAGAACGAGTGGAAAATCGAAGAGAATGAAAAATTACCAAATTGCCCCTATACTTTAACATTTTTGCGATTTAGCCAGGTAAGTTCGTTATACGATTATTATTAATTTTATTGAATATTTCATACTATTTCATCATTGGTTAAATCTTGAATGTCATTTAGCTATGTTTTAAGAAATAGAAATGTAACGTTACTCGGGCTCCGTGCTTAGCAGGCTTTGTGCCAGTGATATTTAGGCTTTGTGCCTAGCAGGCTTTGTGCCAGTGATATTTAGGCTGTGTACCTAGCAGGCTTTGTGCCAGTGATATTCGGGCTCTGTGCCTAGCAGGCTTTGTACCGGTGATATTATGGTTCTATGCCTAGTAGCCTTTTTGCCTATGATATTTAGGCTTTGTGCCTAGTAGGCTTTGTGCTGATGATATTCGGGTTCTGTGCCTAGAAAGCTCTGTGCTGGTGATATTCGGGCTCTATGCCTAGCAGGCTTTGTGCCAATGATATTCGGTCTTTGTGTCAAAGTATCATATTGGGCTTTATGCCTAGTAGGCTTCGTGCCAGTATGATATATCAGGCTTGGAGCCTGGCAGTCTTTGTGCCAATGTATTATATCAGGTAAGTTGTACTAAAAATATTATTTCCATTATTCTATGTCATTTCATTTGATTCAATGGGTATGAAAAGGAAGGGATTGGTAAGTATTCAAAAGACTTGTGTCATGAATTTATGAAAAAGCAATAAAAAGGTAATGTTCAATGAAAGTATGTTTACGTTCATGAAATTGATGATTTCAATTGTTGTTATTCATGTATATGACTTAATATTTTGAGTGAAGTATGAGTATATGCACTAACTTGTGTATTGATGATATATAGGCTTGTGTCAAGCTTGTGTAATTGGTCGATGTTTATGCTTATGCCTTGTGTTATGCAAATGATACGAGTAAGGAAATGTAATAAAATGGTAAGTTCATAATTGAGATGTAATGTTATAATGTAAATGGATTGATGAGTTAAAGGGTTTACTTATATGTGAGAAATTTACTTAAGTTATGGTAGAATTTATCTAGGTTGTGGGTAAATACACTAAGTTCTGAGTTGATAATGTCATTCAAGCTAAAGTAAGTAAATGGAAGGTTTCAAAGTCTTATGAAAAGGGTTAATGATGGTGTAAAATGTATTATAAAATCTTACTATGTTAGGAATGATAAATCTTGTGGCATTGGTATCGTTTTATGCTTACATTATAAAGTTCATTATTGAAATGGAATGTTATGTTTAAAATTTATACGAGCTTACAAAGAATTTATTACTTCCATAGTTATTTTTCTTTACTTTTCAAATTATCGGAAGCTTGATCGATTTGGAAGCTCGTTGGAGATCTATCACACTATCCAATGATTATATCGGTAGTTTCTAATGTTTTAGCAAAGGTTATAATGGCATGTATAAGTGGACTTGTGTTTGATGTTTGCTTAAATGCTTAGTCATTGATTTTGGTATGTATAAGTTGGTTGTTTGGTGCCATTTTGATGATGGTTACATTATGATAGTTTGGTACTTATAATGTGTTAATGGCATGGTACAAATGGTTAGTTTATGTTGAAGTGATATATGTCAAGTTGTGATAAGTTTTGAGATGGAAATAAATTAGGTGTTGATGAATGAAATGTGTGAAGTACATGTATATGTTTAAGTAATTTTGTATGTTTGCATTTCAGGTGCTTATATGGCATATTGCTTGAATGGAATTTGATTATATGAATTGGTCATTTTATGCATGTTTGGATATGTTTTGATGCATTGGTCACATGTGCAATTTCTGTTTAGGTGCATGCTTGAGGTGGGTAAAGGAAATGGTTTGATTTTGATAAATTTCTTGTCCACACGACTTAAGACACGAATGTGTGTCCCTTATAGGTTTTAAAGGTTGCATCTTGAGTGTTATACGGCCTGGAACATGGGAGTGTGGCTTGGTCGTGTGACTCAAGTCAGAGAGTTACACGGGCACGGACACGGGCTGGAACACGGCCATGTGTCCCTACCTCGAATGTCCACAGAGCTTGAGACATGAGCGTGTGCCTCAACCGTGTGACCCCTGCAGTGTAAAATTTTCTATCTTTTTCCATGAGATTTTAAATGTTCCCGATTTAGTCTCGAATCATTTCTAAAGTGTTACAATGACTATGTGCTCTGCTTATGCATTTGAGGTCGAGAGTTCGAGTCGCGTTTTTAGAAGTTTTGCTAATTCTATTTTAACTAATCTCTACTCTTGAGCTGTTGACATAAATTTAATTCTATGTAAAATTTGTGACAAAAATGAGCCCGCTAGTTCACTGGTTAAGCTTTTATATTCTGTTTAGTCCTATGTTTGAGTTTTAGCGTATGCATTAGGGAATATTTTTACTTATTGTTGGAAAACTTATTGGTGGTTAAAACAATTTTTTAAAATGTTTCCTCTTTTTCCGTCTCAAATTCTAGTTCTTTTTCTTTCTTTTTTCTTTTTCTTTTTCTTTTTCTTTTTCATTTTTCTTTTTCTTTTTTTAAATCAATCGTTGGACTTCTTGTTCTGATTTGCTATTCAGGTCAGGTAAGTATGTTTCTGATGTTATCAATTGAAAGTTAATTATGTAATTCTGTTAGGAATTCTAAGAAATAATGGTTTCATATTGTTGATATAGTTGTGTACTAATAGATGAATTCTTTTAGTTAAACAATTTTGGTTTCCTTATTGTAGGAGTAGACGTTAGAAATAGCATTTCCCAACAATCTATTTCGATCGGGTGTAGTTGAATCGTTGGTAAGTGTTGGTTTTTTCAATGGTCTTTCGTCGAAGTTTTGACATAGTGCTAATAGTGTTGATTATGCAAAATTCATGGTTTTAGTCAATTGATTTCTTTTTGTCTAGCTAACCTAGGCTTTGGATTTTCTCTACGTTGTTTCCGTGTCAAAATTTCTCTAGGTGCGTATCGAAAACCTGAGTTTTTTACAAGTTTTAGACGTCGAAAAACATGGTTGTCAATGCCATGCCGCCTGCCAAGCCATGTGGTACCCCGTGTAACTCATTGTTTACCAGGTAAAAGCCAGATGTACAAGGGGCACGGACGTGTGTCCAGACCGTGTGTGGCCATGCTAGTGTAGGGTTCACACGAGCAGAGGACACGGCTGTGTGTTGGGTCATGTAAGACACACGGGCAAGCACATGGGTGTGTGCCAGGCCGTGTGAGGCCACACGGGCCAGCTACCCAAGCCGTGTGAGACCACATGGGTGTCTGGGCAAGTTTGCAAAATTTTGCCATGTTTCAAGCATCGCTCAAATTGTATACAAGCCTTCTGTGAGGTATTTTGAACTGAATTTAACTGCATAAACTGCTATTCTGTGATCTAGAACTTGACTACTGATTATCAATGTGTGCATTGTGTTTGACTAATATTACTAAAATTGATCTACTACATAAGAGTATGAGTATATTTGAATATTCGTATAGAACTCTGTATTAACTATTATGTGAAGTATGTATATGCATTGGATGGGAATTGAATCAGGAGGAAGTATTATGTCCTGAACCAGTGGTTAAATCCTTGGTATCTGTATATTAATTTGGCAGCTAGCCTACAATCTCTGAAACATGTCAGACCGACCCTAAGTGGTGTGTAGGGTTGGATGGATAATGAATACCCTATTTGGTGTGTTGGGTTGGTCGGAGGTGGTGTGTAGTGGACTAGATCTGTTTTATTCTGTTCTGCATCTAATTTTGACTTAATCTGTTATCCGTCTATATGACTCTGATCTATAACTGAATAAATTGTTTCTTGATTCTGAGTCAGCATAGTTGGGTCTTTTCTGGTATATTAACACAGTTATTGTTGAATGAGTTTTAGGTAAATCACAGACTTGATCGGGTCGGCAGATGGGGAGCTCGGTTATGTGTTTATACCGTTTAGTATTATGAATGATGCTAGTTATATTCATAGTTTCAGTTAGTTAGAAAATAATGTCGAGATACAGGTTTGTCTTTATTAAACTTTATCACACTTTAAAGGTGTGTTATTATAAATTGATGAATATGTTTTGATTATCATTCGTTGTAGCTCTCCAAGCTTAGCCTTGTCGTCTAAGCCAGGTATGGGGTGTTACACCTATCTAATCAGTTTTTTTTTTAAAATAATCCATCTACTAACATAAAGGTTTGAAAAATGTAGCACTTACTGATGGTGACTAAACTAACTATAATTACGACAAAGGCAAGTGCACCTATCGAACAATAGTATAGCTATGGTGAGTAGGGAATATCGTATCCACGAGGACTAAAAGTACTAGTAATAATAGTTTTTCTATTATTTAACTGATAAATTGAAGTGATTGTTTTTAATCTAAATTTACTAATCTAATTTAACTATGAACACAACAGAGAATGAAATAGGAAAATAATCGAAGATAGTCAATGAGATAAACAATACCCAGGAAAGAATCCACCTAGATTTCACCTATTATTCTGAATTGGACTTAAACGATTTATTCACTTGTGTCTTGATCCGTAGGAATCCCTAAATTATGTTAATATCTCTTTCGAGAGTAAGAGCAACTGACTTTAGGTTGATTAATTGAAATCTCTTTCTAATTAAAACCCCTATTGTCGCATTAACCCAATCTATGGATTCCTCTATTAGATTTGACTCTAATATTGTAACGCCTCAAAATCTCTTGTATATTTTTTTGTATGTTTGTGACACAATTGTATGTCTGCTTCAGTGGTTAAATGTTCTGGGAAGTGTTTGGGAGGTCCCAAGTTCAAGCTTTAGCTTGGGCAAATTTTTGTTTTTAAAGGAATAAACCTCTATCTCTAAGCAGTAGGCTTATAAATATATGTTGGTAAAATATATCAGAATGAGCCTGCTGGTCTAGTGGTTAAGCGGAGTGTCAGTCTGCTGGGGGTCTTGAGTTTGAATCCCTGTACGTGTAAGGGGATGGTTTTTTTGTTCTTGTACTGTGAAAGAGTTTGAAATGTGGTAAAATATTGAGTGTTTGCGATATGTGGGAGGTTGTGGACGATTTGGGGTGTTTGGATTGAGTGAGGAGTCATGTGGAGAGATTTGAGGAGTAAAAGTAGAAGCAAAATAGGGGATTTGAGAGTAGTTGAATGGATGTGGTTTAGTAGGAGCAAAATAGGGAATTTGGGAGTAAATGTCTACCGTTTTCCTCTCCATTTTTCCTTTGCTGCCGAATTTTACCCTCCCTCTTGCTGAATCCACCTTTTTCCTTCATTTCTCTTTTCAACTTTGTTTTCAATTCATCATATTGCACAACATAGAGTCACACTCGTTCGGTAAGTGATAACGGTGCTTTAAAATTTTGAGTTTTAAGTTATTAATTGGGGAACCTTTGTTTAACTGTGTTGACAGCAAAAAATCTGATGTGAGGGGCTGCGCTAGTGCCGAATTATAGAGGGAATCGTCTATATTTCGTAAGGTAAGGGCTTTTTTCACTTGGAAGATGACTATTCCAGCTTGGAGTTAAGTTTAATTCGATCATTTAAGTGACTAATTGAGCAAAATGTTGGTCAATAATAGGTTCTGGAGTGCTCGTGGTGGCTTTAGCATAAAAAATGATACAGGTGTGTAACCGTAACACTATAAACGAAAATCGGTAAAAAGCAAAGACTGAAGCTATTGACGCCACACGGGCGTGAGGCCGTCTATGTGGTCGACCGTGTAATCGAACATGGATGTGTGATCGACTAGGCTGGCTATGTGTGATACACTGGCAGGACCGAATTGGGCCGTGTCGGCCGTACAGACGTGTGGACCCACATGAGTGAACCACACGGGCGTGTAGGATTATTGGGCTTAGGCCGTGTGAACAACATGGCTAAGGTCATTTTGGGTCGTGGGCCACATGGGCTGACAACATGGGCATGTGGGCCCATTTTTCATTATTTTGATGTTAAGGTTGCACGGGTCGCCCAGGATGACTGTGAACCTACTTTAGGGTCGGTAAACTTACCTAGACCCCTAATTGACTAAATGACTGTTATATCCATGTACGATATATATATTTATGACTGTATATTAAGCATGCTGTTAAAACTGTACTGAGTGCACGTATGATACCATGATTTGACATGACATAATTGTATGATGCATTGCATGGGGATGGGTTTATATTGATCGGAGGAAGTGTACTGAAAGGCTTCGATCCTAACTTACTAGCAGCTCAACTGCATATTACTGTATAGTGCCGCATTCGGTGCTACTTGGAGTGTAGGGATGGGTGGGTTGATTATATCCCCACATGGAGTGTAGGGTTGGACGGAGGGGGAGTGTAGAGGCTGGCTGGGTAGGATTTTGTGATTGCATAACTGATACTGCACTATTTACTAATACTGTAATGGGCCAAGGACCTAATGCATGACTGCACCTGTACTGAAATGGCCTAAAGCCTAACGGAAACTGGATCTGATACTGAAAAAGGGCTTTGGCCTAGATTGTGATTGCTTTCTGTCTGCTTATATATATATGGGATTAGACACTGAGTTTTCGTAAACTCACCCTTTTGATTTATCTGTATAGGTAATCACCAGTCATAGGAGGATCGGTGTGGCGGAGGACTCAGCGGTGGCCACACGACCTACTTCATTCCATTTAAGTGCTTAATTTTGATTTTATATTAGGGTTTTTACTATATCATGGCCTCTTTAGATATATATTTTTAATTTGGGATTTTTTTATTGTTTTGATTTATAACTACTAGTAGTAGGGATAATCGAGTTTTTCAAAAAGAACCAAACGGTTTAACGAAATTCACTCAAATACGCTACTGCTTTAAAAAGCTTTCATAATAAGTGATGTTTTGAAAATTAATAACGTTTTGAAAGAGAATAACTTTATGAATAACGTATTGAAATAAACGACGTGTCTTGGAATTAACATAAAATACTGTCAAGAGGTTATATAGGTAAGAGGTTTTTTAATTGCAACTCAATTTTTTCAAAAAACACTACCATGTGACATCGCTAGATTCGACCATAAAGTTTAAGCCTAGTTTGGGGTGTTACATTTAGTGGTATCAGAGCAAAGTTGCAAAATGTGACTGTGGATGTGGGTCTTTAAGACATGATTTATGAGAATTGATTTCTAAATGTTTTTACTAAAAGTGTGGTACACCGAGTATCTGGCGCTGATCTAGTAAGTTTTTTGAAACTGTGAATTGTTTAAACTTAAAATGAAACTATCCTTGATAGTATATCCTGAAATTGCTATAGGTAGTATATACTGAGAATTACTATAGATAGCCTATACTGAAAACACTTAAAATAGTGTATATTGAGACTGTAGTGAAACTGATAGACATTGATTAACAGTGCGATGTACGAAACAAACTTTACACTTCTGGTACTATTTTCATAAAATATATGTTAATAAACAACTGTAAATTGATGCATAAAACTGTTAATGCAGATTAAACGTAATTAGAAAATAAGCACTAGAGGTACTCACGGATGGGGTCCAAGAGGCTGTGGTAAAGGCCGTAGAGGTGCTCGAGCTTGGTCTTCGTGATCTAGCAGTCTACCTAATTTAGATACTAGTGAGACATTGGCTTCACCTGTGATTGAGACTGGGTCTCATAATCAAGTGACCATGGACGATGCACTGTCCCATGCCATGTTAAGGATTTTAGAGAGGGTCGCTGGGTCCAATACTAGAGCTGGAGGCCACTGGTCGGTTAGGAAATGACTCTGGTCTAATGGAGATGAGCTTTTAGAGGTATTACTGAAGTTGCCCCTAATGTGGCTGAGTACTGGATAGAGGCCACAGAGAGGATTATGGACAATCTGGACTGTACTCCCGAGCAGAAATTAAAGGGTGTTGTATTACTGCTACGTGATGAGGTGTATATGTGGTGGCTCACTGTTAAGGAGGGCACTCAGCCTGATCAACTGACTTGGGAGTTCTTTAAAACTACTTTCTAGGGGAAATATATGGGGCATGTTGTGTGGATGCCCGTAGGAGGGAGTTTCAAAATCTGACTCAGTGAGATAGATCGGTGGCCGAGTGTGAGGCCAAATTTATGAGATTGAGCTGCTATACGCGAGGTATGGTGGCGACTGAGTATGAGCGATGTATTCACTTCGAGGATGACCTCAGGGATTATCTGAGGGTTTTGATAGCTCCACAGAGGAAGCGAGATTTTGGGGCACTGGTTGATAAGGAAAAGATTACTGAGAAAGTGAAGTGCACTGAGCACTAGAACTGAAAGAGAGGTAGGAGCAAGAGGGATTTAGAGCCCTCAAGTTCTGTTCAAAGGCCTACAAAAAAGTTTAAAGTTGATGGGTCGATCAGAGTTGGGGTTTCTATTGTTGCTATTGGAGAATTATGATGTACTGACTGTGGTAGACGCCATCAGAACGAGTGTTGGAAAAGAACTGGGGCTCGTTTAAGGTGCGGTTCATTAGAGCATCGTATGAAAGAGTATTTTTCGGTCAGATGCAAGCTCTGAATACTGGCACTGTACAACCACTGAGAGCAACTCAGTAGCCACCGAGAGGCCGTGGTAAGGCCAGAGGTGGTAATGGGTTGGGCTCTGGTCAAAGAGCACTGGGCGAGGTGCTGGTCATACTGAGGCGAGGTAGTTGGCTATAGTTTATGCTGCACGTTGCCGAGAGAATGGAGATGCTCCGAATGTTATCATGGGTACGTTCTTTATTTATAATATACCTTATACTGCACTGATAGATATAGGATTCACCCATTCTTATATAGCTTGCACTGTGTCTGAGAACTTAGGTATCTTGGTTGAGAGCACTGTGAGTGAGGTGACTGTACTTAGTCCGCTAGGACAATCAGTAAGGGTAAATACGTTGTTTAGATATGTTCTTTTAGAGGTTCAAGGGGTTATCTTTCTGGCTAATTTGATGGAACTGCCTTTTGAAGAGTTTGATCTGATACTGAGAATAGACTTGTTGGTCGAATACCGAGTGAGCTTAGATTGTGCCACAAAAAGGGTTGTACTGAGAACTGAAGAGGATAGGGAGGTAGTCATAATTGGGGAATGTCAGAACTACTTATCGAATGTGATATCTGCATTGAGGGCGGAAAAGTTGGTTCGTAAGGGTTGTAAGGCTTATCTGGCCTACATCAGTGTTTTTAATTCTGGGGATTCTTCGGTTAAGGATATCAGGACGTTTAAAGACTTTTCGAACATTTTTCCTGAAGAACTACCCGGGTTACCTGCGAATCGTGAAGTAGAGTTCGGGATTGAGCTCCTTCCTGGTACAGCTCCAGTGTCCATCGCTTCCTATAGAATGGCGCCGAAAGAACTTCTACAGCTTAAGGCTTAGATTCAAAAGTTACTGGATCGTGGGTTCATCAGCCCTAGTGTGTCTCCATGGGGAGCACCAGCTTTGTTCGTGAAAAAAAAAGGATGGATCCATGCATATGTGTATTGACTATTGACAATTAAACAAGTTGACAATCAAGAATAAGTATCCCTTACCGAGGATAGATGATCTGTTAGACCAGTTCTGAGGGGCTTCGATTTTCTCCAAGATTGACCTTCGATCAGGATATCATCAGTTGAGGGTTAAGGAGAATGATGTATACAAGACAACATTTAAGACTCGATACGGTCATTACGAGTTCCTAGTGATGCCATTTGGACTGACAAATGTACTAGCAGCTTTCATGGATCTAATGAACTGAGTGTTGCAACCCTATCTAGATCGATTTGTGGTGATATTTATTGACGACATACTGGTGTACTCAAAGATTGAGGATGAGCACGATGAATACCTCAGAGTGGTTCTACAGATCTTGCAAGAGAAACAACTGTACGCCAAATTCAATAAATGTGAGTTCTGGTTACGGGAAGTAACATTTCTAGGCCATGTGGTTTCTGCTGAGGGAATTAGAGTTGATCCTCGAAAGGTTGAGGCGGTGTTGGATTGGAAACAGCCTAGGATTGTATCTGAGATTCGCAGTTTTCTGGGACTGGCAGGCTATTATCGGCGTTTTGTAGAGGGTTTTTCACTGATTGCAGCACCCTTGACTAAGCTGCTATGTAAGGGTGTGCTGTTTTATTGGACTGATGCGTAGCAAGAGAGCTTTGAGAAGCTCAAAACTATACTGACTGAGGCCCCTGTTCTAATATAGCCAGAGTCTGGAAAAGAGTTTATTGTTTACAGTGATGCATCACATGTTAGTTTAGGATGTGTGTTGATACAAGAGGGTAAGGTGGTAGTGTACGCGTCTCGTCAGCTTAAGACTCATGAGTTGAATTATCTGATGCATGACCTAGAGTTGGCCACAGTGGTGTTCAAATTGAAAATCTACAGGCATTATCTATATAGTGAAAAGTGTAACATCTACACGAATCACAAGAGCCTCAAGTACCTCCTCACTTAGAAGAAGCTAAATCTTTGGCAGCGTAGATGGATCGAGCTATTTATGGACTACGACTGTACTATTGAATACCACCTTGGTAAGGCTAATGTGGTGGTCGACGCATTGAGCCGTAGAGCTATGACTGATCTAAGGGCGATGTTTGCTCGTCTTAGTTTATTTGATGATGGTAGTTTGTTGGTCGAACTCCAAGTTAAACCGATGTGGATAGAGTAGATTAAGGGTAAATAGTTGGAGAATGAGTCTTTGGGTCTTTGCTTCCAACAAATTGAGAGTGGGAATACTGTGGATTTTGGACTGAATAGCGAAGGGGAACTCTGTTTCCGTGGGAGAATTTGTATACCGAATGATACTGAGTTGAGGCAGTCTATACTGAGAGAGGTTCATAGTAGCCCCTATGCTATGCATCCTGGCAGAAATAAGATGTATCGAGACCTTCGTGAGTTATACAAGTGGCCATGTCTTAAGCGTGAGGTTATACATTTTGTGGGCAAATGTCTGACATGCCAGCAGGTTAAGGCTGAGCATCAGTTACCTTTGGGTTTGCTGCAGTCGGTTAAAATTCCACTATGAAAGTGGGAGCGCGTAACTATGGACTTTGTTAGTGGGTTGTCTCTAACACCCACTAAGAAGGATTTTGCATGGGTCATCGTGGATCTATTGACCAAGTCTGCCCATTTCATACCAGTTTGTACTGATTACTCGCTGCAGACGCTGGCTAAACTGTATGTGTCTGAGATAGTGAGACTGCATGGGGTATTGGTTTCAATAATATCTGATAGGGATCCTCGCTTCACATCTCGATTTTGGAAGAAGCTACATGAAGCTCTGGGTATAAGATTGGACTTCAGTACTGCGTTCCATCCTCAGACTGACGGTCAGTCAGAGAGGGTGATTTAGATATTGGAGGATATGTTGAGAAGTTGTGTGATTGACTTTTGATGCAGTTGGGAGGATTTCCTACCGCTGGCAGAATTTGCTTATAACAATAACTATTAGTCTAGAATTCAAATGGCACCCTACGAGGCATTATATGGACCTAGGTGTCGCACACCTTCATGTTGGACTGACTTGGGCGAGCGGCGTGTTCTGGGCCTTGAACTAGTTTCTGATGCCGAGTATAAAGTTAGGTGGATTCGAGACTGACTGAAGGCGGCATCAGACAGACATAAGTCCTAAGCAGATCTGAAGCGTTGAGCAATTGAGTATTCAATGGGGGACTTCATTTTTCTCAGTGTCTCACCGTGGAAGAAGGTACTAAGATTTGGTCGTAAGGGCAAGTTGAGCCCTAAATTTATTGGACCTTACAGTGTGCTTAAGCGAGTGGGACCAATTGCTCACCAGTTGGAGTTACCTCTAGAATTGGATCAGATTCATGATGTGTTCCACGTCTTTATGTTGAGGCACTACCGCTTTGATCCCACGCATATTATTCCAGTAGAGGAGACTGAGGTTAGTCCAGATCTGACTTTTGAGGAGGACCATGTTCAAATACTGGATCGTGATGTAAAAGTTCTGAGGAGGAAGGGCATTCCACTGGTTAAAGTTCTCTGGTGTAATCATAGTACCAATGAGGCCACGTGGGAGCCTGAGGATGCGATGTGTCAGAAGTATCCCCATTTGTTTTGATTAGGTAAAATTTTGAGGCCAAAATTTTCTTTAAGAGGGTAGTGTTACACAATTATTTTTTATTTAAGAGGAAAAATAGGGGGTTTGAAAGTTACCGAGTTATTTTTCTTTTATTTTACAAGAAGTCTCTGCCGTTTTCCTCTCAATTTTTCCTTTGCTACTGAATTTTACCCTCCCTCTTGCTGAATCCACATTTTTCCTTCCTTTCTCTTTTCAACGTTGTTTTCAATTCATCATATTGTGCAACATAGAGTCACACTCGTTCAGTAAGTGATAATGGTGCTTTAAAATTTTGATTTTTAAGTTATTAATTGGGGAACCTTTGTTTAACTATGTTGATAGACAAAAATTTGGTGTGAGGGGCTGTGCTAGTGCCAAATTATAGAGGGAATCGTCTGTAGTTCGTAAGGTAAAGGTTTTTTTCGCATGGAAGATGACTTTTTTTGTCCTAGGGTTAAGTTTAATTTGATCGTTTAAGTGACTAATTGAGCGAAATATTGGTCAGTAATAGGTTCCGGAGTGCTCGTGGTGGCTTTAGCATAAAAAACGATATAGGTGTGTAACCATAACACTTTAAACAAAAATCGGTAAAAAGTTGAAAAGTGAGGTTGTCGACAGCACACGGGCGTGACGCCATCCATGTGGTCGGCCGTGTGATTGAACATGGGCATGTGATTGACGAGGCTGGCTGTGTGGGATACACAGGTCTGACTAAATTGTGCTGTGTGGGCCACACAGGCGTGTGGGTCCACACATGTGAATCACATGAGAGTGTAGGATTATTGGGCCAGGCCGTGTGAACCACATGGCCAAGGCCATTTTGGGCCGTGGGCCATACGGGCCGACAACATGGGCATGTGAGCTCATTTTTCACTGTCTTGATGTTAAGGTTGCACGGGTTCCCGAGACGACTGTGAACCTACTATAGGGTCGGTAAGCTTACCTAGACCCCTAATTGACTGAATGACTATTATATCCATATACGATATATATATTTATGACTGTATATTAAGCATGCTATTAAAATTGTACTGAATGCATGTAAGATACCATGATTTGACATGACATGATTGTATGCTGGATTGCATGGGGATGGGTTTTTATTGATCGGAGGAAGTGTACTGAATGGCTTCGAGCCTAACTTACTGGCAGCTCAACTGCATATTACTGTATAGTGCCGCATTCGGTGCTACTTGGAGTGTAGGGATGGGTGGGTTGATTATATCCCTACATGGAGTGTAGGGTTGGATGGAGATGGAGTGTAGAGGGTGGCTGGGTAGGATTCTGTGATCGTATAACTGATATTGTACTGTTTCCTGATACTGTAATAGGCCAAGGCCCTAATACATGATTGCACCTATACTAAAATGGGCTAAGGCCTAATGGAAACTGGATCTGATACTGAAAAAGGGCTTAGGCCCAGATTGTGATTGCTTTCTGTCTACTTGTATATATATGGGATTACACACTGAGTTTTCGTAAACTCACCCTTTTGATTTATCTGTACAGGCAATCCCCAGCCATAGGAGGATTGGTGCGGTGGAAGACTCAACGGTGGCCACACAACCTACTTCATTCCGTTTAAGTGCTTAATTTTGATTTTGATTTTGATTTTGATTTTATATTGGGGTTTTTATTGAATCATGGCCTCTTTGGATTTATATTTTTAATTTGGGATTTTTTTTATTGTTTTGATTTATAAATACTAGTAGTAGGGAGAATCGAATTTTTCAAAAAGAACCAAACGTTTTAACGAAATTCAATCAAATACGCTACTATTTTAAAAAGCTTCTGCAATATGTGACGTTTGAAAATTAATAACGTTTTGAAAGAGAATAACTTTATGAATTACATTTTGAAATGAATGACACGTCCTGAAATTAACATAAGATACTATCAAGAGGTTATTTAGGTAAGAGGTTTTTTGTCGACAACTCACTTTTTCGAAAAACACTACCATGTGACATTGCCAGATTCGGCCATAACGTCTAGGCCGGGTTTGGGGTGTTACAAATCTGGTATATTTATGTCGTCATATTTCTAGGATTCCATGCAACTCCACTCAATTATACTAGATCTACTCTTAAACAGGGACTTATGCTCCACTGAAATAAGAACATTAAGCATGAATTAATATCCTGAAAATATTAAAACACGAAATAAGTATACATAATTGAAAACAAGAATCAAGTATTTATCATATAAATCAGAAATCAAATAATAAGATTCATCATAAGTTTCATCTACCCTAGGTATCTAGGGAGTTTAGTTCATAATCAGGAATGAAAACATCTAAAATTAGGATAAAAACAAGACATAAAGAAACTCAATAAAACTTCGAAGGAAATTAAATGGAGATCTTCAATCTTGAAGGCAATCCACTTCTAAGTTGATTCCGATGGCGTTCTTCGAGTCTTTTCTTCAATTTTCTCTGAGTGCCCCCTCAAGTCTACTTCTAATTGATATTTATAAACTTTAGAATGCTTAGAAAGCCTAAAATTGGATTTTTCCGTGTATTTGGGAAGCAAGGTGCGATATCAACATGGGCATGTGGCCATCCCGTGTGGAAATGCTCAGCCATGTGGATTCTGGAAACAACTCTATTTGTCTGATTTTGGCTCATTTTTTGCTCCTTTCACTCCCAAATGCTCTCTTAAGTATAAAAACATGAATTTAAAGGATTAGGAGCATCAAATTCACTAATTTACATAATTAATCATCCAAAAATGCATTAAGAATGTGATTAAAATATGTTACTTTACAACTTATCGAATATCCCTACACTTAAGCATTTGCTTGTCCTCAAGCAAAATTCTCAACTCACATTAAAAATAATATTTCTCAACTTGTAATTCTCATCAATAATGTCTCAAAATAATCCATAAACAATCATACATTGGCAATTCAACTAAGAGAGGACTAAAGTCTCAAACAATCCAAGCTAAAATTTTTAAACACGAAAACATAGGTGTTTCTCCTTATCTAAGTAATTACCTTTAATTCAAAATCAACAAGAATCAACATCCTCACTAAAGATTCACTCAAATCACTCAAAGTGCTTAAGGTTCAAGATTAAGCACTCAATAGTCAAACATGAAAAGTCATTACCATAGGCTTGCATGAAAATCATATCCACCACTATAAAATGATATGATACATAAATCAAAAGGTATTTAAGAGGTTGTAATAGGTGTGGAGAAAGGTCGAAAAAAGATGGTTAAAATCGAGATTGAATTGATAAATTAACAAACTAGAAAAATAAAAAATGTTGAATTAAAAACAAGTGCATAAATTAGGAACTACTCAAGAATAAGAAAACGAGCTTATTCTCAAAATATGAATTTAACTGTTCAAGCTCAATCATAGAACTAAATAATAATGAATATTTTTTTTCTTTGATCTTTTATTTATTATTATTTTTTTGACAATAAGAAATAATTCAGCAAATTAAAAAAAGAGCATAATTAGGCAACTAACCAAATCAAATCTCGACATAAAGAGAGTCAATAAAACGGGAAAACGTTTCAACAAAAAAAATTGAGTTATGGGTTAACATTAATGGGTAAATCAAGAAACGATGTGTTTACGCTCAATGAGGTTCACTAAGGGTTAATTAAAAAGGTAGGCTTTTTATGGGATAAGTGGGTTAAAACCTAAGTGCCTTTGTCATCTTAGTATATCAAATCAAAAGCGTGGTCTCGACATGTATAATCGATGCAAGTTCTAGAATAACAAATCAAATTGACACAATCATAACCGATAATAGAATGGCCAAGAAAATGTATGCTTTAAAGGCTCAAAATCTCACAAGAAATCATGATTTTTGATGTCAATCTTGCAAATCTCAAACTTCAAGATAATACTTCAATTTAGAGAAACAACCTAAAAATTTTAATTTCTGAAACATAGCCTATCATGCTTGATTCTCTCATGTCTTCAAGTTTAAATCAACCAATACAAAATTATCTACAAATTAATCCAAAACATATCAATAAAAATCTCAAATCGATAAAAATTCACGCTCGTATGGACAAAAATAGGTCATTTTTCAAGCCATGTTTCTCACCCAAAATTGGTACCAACCTAAATCAACAATTTGCATATGACCAAGACATAAATAGGCATTCAAAACCAACTAACATCAAACTTATAACATGTTATAATATTACTACAATCATGATACATATAGACACCCTAATTGGCCATTAAAATACATGCCAACAAAGTCCCCAAAACTTTAACTAAATGGTCAAACAAATATATGCATCATTGTGCCTAAACTTAACATGTATGCCACTTATCAATCTCAACTATTAGGCACCCAAATTACCAATTCACAACCAAGGCATTCACATGGCAACCATACATCACATGTAATAAGACTATCTACACATATATACATAACAAAATATACCAAAACAAGCCAAATCAAATCGCTAAATACATGTCCAAACATATAGGCTACCATTAGCCAAAATGACTATACATGCCATCTAACCAAAATATAAAGCCAAAAGTACCAAAATGGCCGATAGATAGTGTGATGAGATCTCCAACAACTTCCAATCTGAACAAGCTTCCAAAACACTATAAAACACAGAAAATAACACAGAGTAAGTATTTAAGCTTAGTAAGTTCATATAACTAAAAATACAACTTACTAATCAACTACAATTTAGGTAAGAAAAAATTAGGCATAATGCAGCTCAATTTGGCCCAAAAGCCTAACACATAAACATCAACCAAGTTAACCATGAATTCATATGTCAAATATATATATACCATTTCTCATATTTCACTTAATTACCTGTA
This sequence comes from Gossypium raimondii, assembly GCF_025698545.1. Taxonomy (NCBI): domain Eukaryota; kingdom Viridiplantae; phylum Streptophyta; class Magnoliopsida; order Malvales; family Malvaceae; genus Gossypium; species Gossypium raimondii. The sequence goes on from NC_068574.1 coordinate 54,231,055, forward strand.
CTAGTTCGTATCAAACTCGTATAATCCTTGTACAACACTGTACCTGTTGAACCACATGGAATATATCATATACTTAGGTATCTCGCACACTATGTGCTAACACGTGGTCGAAACCACTACGATCTCATATCTCATAGCAATGCTCTCTCTCGAGCCATGCAAAAAATGCAACACATGTCAAAAACTCAGCCACTGGTTGGACATACGAGACCAGCACCCAAAACGCAGTAACCCTAATGACATGTCATTTATATACTATCTATTCCTAAGGTTTAGTCGGAATCCATAAGTCACCGAAACCTCGTCGAATATTTCCGTGGAGTCATATCATTAAGAATATAATAATAATAAATTTAAAAAATATATAATCTAATGCTTAATAAACATACGAGCTTACTTCAAACTCGTACGGAGAAAAATAATTGTTTAGTCCACTATTTTGTCTTTTCCCCTATTTAATTCCGAATGTTGCTTTTCTTGATCTATATAATCAAATTTAACTCATTTAAACCTCATTCTATTCAATTCAATCCAAAAATCATGTTTTGGAAAATTTATCATTTTACCCATATACTTTTGACTTCTTTACAATTTAGTCCCTAAGATCATAAAATGAAATTCATGCAATTTCACTCTTACCCAAACCTATCTAAATATCATACATGTCTATAGTAGCCCATACATTTCAAATTTCACACATTTACCGCACAATTTATCACATTTCTCAATTTAATCTCATAATGACAATTTCATCAAAAATCACTTAACAAAAGTTGTTTTTCTAACAAAAAAGATTCATTTTCTACCATCAACCTTCACAAACAACATGAATTCATTCATGGAAAAACTTTAATCTTTTAATAGTTTTTTAAATTAGTCCCTAGGCTAGCTAGATTAAGCTACAACGATTCCGAAAACATAAAAATCATTAAAAACTAACCTCAAAATTGGTCTCATGCATGGAATAATCTTGCCAAAACTTTGAAGCACCAAAAATGGTGTTTTTCTCCCTAAATTCGGTGGTGAAGGAGGAAGAAAGATGATATCTTTCTTTTCTTTATTTGAATTTTATGTTAATTTTGCAAATTACAATTTTAACCTTACTAATAACACATTAAAATCAATTAATATATGTCCATAATTGTCCACTAACTTTTCTAATGGTCTAATTACCACATAAGGATTCTTACATTAAAGTTCTATAGCCATTTGATACCTTTAACTAATAGAATGTAACTTTCACACCTTTTATGCTTTAGTCCTTTTTACCAAATTAAGCATGCAAATTGTTAACGAAATTTTTATACAACCTTGCTAACATACTGTAGATATTAAAATAATATTAAAAAATATTCTCACATCAGATTTATGGTCTCGAAGTAACTATTTCGATTTCATTGAAAACGGGCTGTTACAATATATGGAGATGCTAACAAATTTGTTGTAATTTCGCGTCAATACTGTAACACCCCAAAATTCAAGTCTTTAATTTTTGTGTGTTTTGACACAAATTACTTGTTTTGTTTAATGGCTAAGTGATTTGGGTGTGTATGGGAGTGTTTGAGAAGCCTGAGTTCAAGTCTTGTGCTGTTTGGGGGGTTTTTTCAACTTTGAGAATTCGGCTGGGGGATGTTTTTGTGCTGAATTTAGTCACTTAACACTAAAGGTACTTAGTTTTGTTTTCTTTTTAGAGTTTTTCTCTTAGTTTACTTTGTTTTCAGTGAGTTTCGGGTTTCACGTTTTAGTTTTGGTGCTGAATTTTGCCAAGGTATGGAAGTTCTTCTCGGGTTTTGATCACTTTTCTGTTCTTTTCTATTTTTATTTCTCTCTTTTTCCCTCTTTACCGAAGCCTCCCTTTTCTATCTTTTTATTTTCTCTTTTTCTACTTACCGAACCTTTCTTCTCATCTCTTTTTCTTTTTAGCCAAATAATCTCTTTGTTTCATCAGTTTGTCTCTGTTAAGTTTTCTCCTTTCTTACCTTCTAGCCAAATATTACCCATTTATTGTATCGTTCTTTGCATTGATCCTCTATGCTGCTTCTTGCTGTTCCTATACTACAAGTTTTTGACTTTCAGTAAGTGGTCATATTTCTCGTTTGAGTATTTTTGTTCTCATTTTTTCTTTTTCAAAACTGAATACTCTACTTCCTTAACCCCTGATTGCCTTTGGTTGTTTTCTTCCTCTTTTGGTGTTTCTCGTTGCGGTCTCAGGGGTTCCTTCGAGGAGTGATGGTTTGCAAGATTTTTGAAATAGTCAATCTTTGGCCTCAACATTCAATTAAGGTAAGGTGAGTGCTTTAGGTTAAGTCTTATTAAGAGTGTGTTTTACCTTAGCAATAATGATCTAACTTTGGGTCTTGTTTGATTCTAGGTGGGCGTTCGTGGGGAATAACACTCTTCTCGTAAACAGGTGTGTAATCACACCCTCTCTCAACTAAAAATCGATAAAAGTCAAAAAGCTGAAAAAGACGGGGCCGAGACCGTATGGGCATACGAACGCTCGTGTGGTAAATTGAGGCCATGAAACACAGTGTTGGACTGTAGAGGCCTCCATGAGCGTTTTCATAACCTTAGGTCGTATGAGGCCTCAAATGATCGAAATACCCCCGAAGGGTAAAATGATCGAATTATCCTTGAAGGGTAAAATGATTGAATTACCCTTGAAGGGCAAAATGATCGAATTACCCTCGAAGGGGAAAATGACTGTTATACTTTTAGGAGTTGAAATATGTGTATGACCGATTTACTTTATGTTATATATATGACTATTACTGAGTATGACATACTGCATACACGTATGATTTATGACATGACATACTGCATGGGGTTGGGATTCTGATATAGGGGAAGTATACTGTACTGGTGGCTGTGCCACATATATTGTTACTAGCAGCTTTGTTGCATTACTGTTACTGGCAGCTTTGCTGCATCACTATTACTAGCACCTTTGCTGTGATATTGGTGTGTTGGCTGGGTGGGTCGATTTTATCCCCACATGGTGTGTTAGTGTTACGGAGTGGTGTGTTGACTGGGTTGGGATGGGTTGCATTACGGCATTGTATTGATTATTGTATTAGGCTAAGGCCCATACTGTTACTGTAATGGGCTAAAGCCTACTCTGTACTAATACTGTATAGGGCTCAGGCCCAGACTGATTCTGCATGTTGCATAGTGATTGGCTAGTAGGGGATTACACACTGAGTTTCGTAAACTCACCCTATCCTTTTAACTGTGCAGGTAATCCTCAACCTTAGACGATTCGGGGCTACGAGGGACTCAAAGGTGGCCACACAACTACTGTCGATGTTTACATTTGCTTTTATTTTACTTTAAATTATAAGTTGGGTTTTGTTTTGTAATAAGGCGTTTAATTTGGGTTTTAAATTTTAATTAGGCTTTGGCTTACATATTTTATACTGCTAGTTAGATGAAAACGAATTTTCAAAACAATCACTATTTTCAAAGACACAAACTTTAAACGTTAGAGTTTTCAAATGCTTCCGCAATTTAAATCAAATTAATATAATAATAGCAGTTAATAAGGCAAACCTTTGGTTAAGTGTTTCGTTAAACATTACTAAAGAGGTTTCCAAACTTAAGAAACGAGTTTTATCAACAAGTCTAAATTTTGAGAGACACTTCAATGTGACACATCAGATATGGCCATAACGTCTAGGCCGGGTTAGCGGTGTTACAAATACTGTTGTACCTTTGAAAGCATTGCTACTTGAACCGAGCGAACCACTAGGAAAGGTCTGCTAAAGTAGCAGCAGAAGAAACAGGACGGTGGCTAGAAGGTGGAGGATAAGGTGAGTCCTCGTGATGGAACGGGACATCATCAGTGAAGCCCTCGGGTTCATTCTCAGAGTCAAAGTAAATTAAACGGTAGTGAGGAGGATTAACTCCATGAAGCCGCTTGATCATCCTCATATGGATCATGCTCGATATTTTCTGTGGGGACATCTGGCTGGCAAGTGTAAGTGTAGAGGATTGCTCTGGTGTGTCGAAGAGACCGAAGTGTTGAGCGAGTCGAGTCACATAAGGACCTAAACAGATAGGACCCTTTCTGTGGTGATCTATCTGATGGCGGGAGGCTAGGGCGATGACTAATTCAAAAAATGCCCGATGGCCATACTCCATAGAAAATAGGCATCAGTAGTACTGATGACTCTGGTGCTCTCTCTCATACTAGTCAAAGTATGAGCTAAAAGGGTATGAATATACCATAAATTTAGAGTGAGAGAAGTTGCCTTCGAGTGACTCGCATCATAAGGTGTCGTACTTGCCGTAAGATCTACCCAACAATGAGATGGCAAGTAGTGGATGTACTAATGTAGGCAGAGGAAGTTCTTAGCACTCATAAACTCCTTAGTGTATAGTCCCAAAACAGCGCCGAACTCAAGGACACTCACATGGCTCACCAGGCCACCGAGTCAGAAAATGATGGTGCCCGGCTCGTCATGAGTCGTCATGACATGCTGTAGAGTAAATGTCAAGCAAAACTCTAAAGCCAGCTCCATACAGGTGGGCTCATTGATAGAGAAGAATCAGTTCCACAGGGCTGTGGTAATAAAGACGCGAACATGATCAGCTAACTGGACCTACTCCAAAGTGGCCCAATCAATACAGCGGCCTAAGCTGAGTGGTCATAGCTGAAGTAAGTCCTCCCGTAAACCCACTAAAAATCAGATATAAGGGTGGTGAGCCTCGGTGGAGGCGCTCGAGGAAGAGGTCGCACCAGGGGTCTTCCACTTTTTTGAAGCGAGGACGGCGACTTTGGACTTGCTTTGTGTGTTCGTCATGATGAATCTGCAATAACAATCAAATTAAATTAAATATACAAACTAACATAATAGATGCAAGCTAATAGAAAATAAAAATCTAAGTGAAGCTCAACAATAGGACTAATAAAGAAATTGATGTTGATCATAATAAAACTAATAAGCAAAATGCTAATACCAAACAAAAAAGTAGTACGAAGAAATAAAACTAAGAATGAACAAGAATAAAAATGATTAAGCAAGAATAGCAAGAATAGTGGAATGCAAAAGAATAAAGTAAAAATGAACTAACTAAAACAATGGTAAAATAAAAAATAAAATCAACTAACTAAATAAATAAATGCAGAATATTACGTAATGAAAAAAAATGATAAGAATAACAGTAAAAATGAGAACTACCAAAAGAAAATAAACTAAAAACAAATAAAAAAATAATTAAAGACAAATAAAGAAAGAAAGAAAGAAAGAAAGAAAAAAAGGGAAGGGGTGGTGAGGTGAGGTGAGGGAGCTATTTCAGGTTGCAGTGGAGTAGGTGCGAGGGTCGTAAGGAGAGGCTACTGTGGCTGGTTGTAGGGTGTTGGAGAGGTGAGGGAGGAGAGAAATAAGGGGGAAAGGGGAAAGAAAAGGGAGAGGAGAGAGGGACAACTTGGGTGAGGGAGAGGTGAAGGGACGACGATGGCGGTGGGGTTGGTTGGTGGCTGGATGGTGTGAAGGGGAAAGGGGAACAGCGGCGGTTAGGGTTGGTAGGGAAGTTGGGGAAAAACATAGTGAAAAAAATAAAAAATAAAAAAAGTAAGGTTTTAAATGGGGGACACGATCGTGTAAGGCCCGTGTTGCGCTACACGGCCATGTCACATGCTCGTGTAAGGCGTTTTAGCCCATGTGTGATAAAAATATAGGCCCAGTCTTTACACAGGCACAGGCACGCCCGTGTCTCTAGGTCGTGTGTCACACACGATCGTGTCACCTGGCCATGTATAACCTCCTTCTCTTCTTCCACGCCTGTGTGAGCCTCCACAGGCCTGTGTAGCTCGGCCGTGTCTATTACGCGGCCGTGTGTCTTACCTATGTATCTCTCTGACTTAATTTAAAAATGAAAAAACCAGGTTTCACACGGCCTAGGACAGACTATGTGTCCAGGCCGTGTGTGCCACACGGTCGTGTCGCACAGCCGTGTGGACTATTGTAGGCCGTGTCTCTATCGATTTTTGAATATTTAAGTCTCAGTATCTATAAGCCATGTCGCCAAGCCGTGTAACTCACTATCAAATTTTTTAGAATTTAAGTCCCAAGATCCACATGGCCACAGACACGCCCATGTGTCTAGGCCCTGTGGTTCACACGGCCATGTCGCCAGGCCGTGTAACTCACTGTCGAACCTCTTATAGTGCACACGGCCTGGGACACGCCCGTGTGTCCAGGCCATGTGGGTCAAAAAGCAAACTTTTTTTATTTACTTAATTTTTGAAAAAAAACATGAAATAAAATTAAGAAAATTAGCAGTGTTAGCACTTGGGTTGCCTCCCAAGAAGCGCTCATTTAAAGTCTGATCTGGACTTACCTTGCACGCACAATTACGAAGGTTCACAGAGCCAAAGCTCCTCTCTATCAACTCTAAATTCGTCACCACAATAAAGTCTGAGTCGATGACCGTTTACCTTGAATGTGCCATATGTTGGATGGGTTACCACTATTGTACCGTATGGGAAAATAGTTTGTACTACGAATAGGCCTGACCATCTTGATTTCAACTTTCCAAGAAACAACTTGAGCTTTGAATTGTATAAAAGAACAAGATCTCCAACTGTGAATTATTTGGGCTGCTTCAAATGAGCATCGCGGCGTTGCTTTGTCACTTCTTTATATAGTTGTGAATTCTCGTAAGCATTTCCTCACCACTCATCTAACTCATTTAGCTATATCAATCTCTTCTTACCTATAAGTTTAAGATCATAGTTTAGGAATTTTATTGCCTAGAATGCTTTGTGCTCAAGTTCAAGTGGTAAATGACAACTTTTTCTACATACAAGTTTGTAAGGAGATGTTCCTATGGGTGTTTTATAAGTAGTCCTATAAGCCCATAAAGCATCATCTACTTTTATCGTCCAATCCTTTCTATTTGACTCTACAATATTTTCTAGGATACGTTTGAGTTCTTGATTCGCAACTTCAATTTGCCTACTAGTTTGAGGGTGATACGAGGTAGATGTTCTATGATGCACCCCATACTTCTTAAGAACTTTATCAAATTGAACATTACAAAATGCGTACCCCTATCGCTAATAATCACTCTAAGTGTTCCATATCGAGAAAAGAGCTTCTTAAGAAATTGAACTACCACTCTAGCATCGTTGGTAGGTAAAGCTTGAACTTTTACCCATTTTGACATATAGTCGACTACTACTAGGATGTATTTATACCAAAAGAGCTAGGAAATAGGCCCAAAAAATCAATGCCCCAGACATCAAAGATTTCACATGAGAGCATATAAGACTGAGGCATTTCATCACGTTTAGAAATATTACCTATTCTCTGGCATCTATCACAAGAAACAACATACCTATTAGCGTCCTTAAATAGTGTGGGCCAATAAAAACCTGATTCAAGTATTTTATGCGTTGTCCTAGTCTCACTATAATGTCCTCCTGTTGGTCCTGAGTGGCAATGTTCTAAGATTTTACTCACTCTGATTTTGTAACACACCTCCAAATTACTTGATCTACACATACACAAAAAAAAAGATCCTCTCAAAAATAAATTTTCATATCGGCAAAGAATCGCTTCTTTTGATGCTGTGTCAACCCTTTAGGTAGGATGTTAGCAGCTAAGTAATTTACGATATTCACAAACCAAGGGACTTCAGAATCAGTTATAACCAAGAGTTGTTCCTCAGGAAATGAGTCATTTATCTTATTCTCTAGTCTGGAAAGGTGATCTGCTACAAGATTTTCAGCTTCCTTCTTATCCTGGATTTCCAAATCGAACTTCTGCAACAATAAAATCCATCTTATAAGTCGAGGTTTTGCATATGATTTAGTTAGGAGATAACGGAGAGCTGAATGGTCAGTGTAAACAACAACTTTAGATAATATCAAATATGGTCTAAATTTATCAAATGCAAAAACCACAGCTAGCAATTCTTTTTCTGTAGTAGTGTAATTTTCTTGTGCACCTGTCAACGTCTTTCTAGCATAATAAATTGGCTGAAAATGCTTTTCTCTTCGTTGTCGAAGAGCCGCACCTACTGTAAAATCACTTGCATCACATATTAGTTCAAAAGGTAAATTCCAATCAGGTGCAACCACAATCAGGGCATTAATTAATTTATCCTTAAGAGTATTAAATGCTTTTAAACATTTCTAACTAAAATCGAAGGGCAGATCTTTTTCTAGCAAATTCATTAAATGCTTAGCTATTCTAGAAAAATCTTTAATAAACCTACTATACAACCCATCATGTCCTAAAAAGCTTCAAATAGCCTTAACTGAACTAGGGGGAGGTAATTTTTTGATGGTTTCAATTTTAGCTCTATCAACCTCAATCCCTTTACTAGAAATTTTATGGCCCAACACAATCCCTTCTCGAACCATGAAGTGATATTTTCCCAATTAAGTAGAAGGTTTGTTTCCTCACATTTTTTAAACTCTTTTTAAAATGTTAAGACAAAGATGGAAAGAATTACTGAATATCGAGAAGTCGTCCATAAATACCACAAAAATGTCTTCTACAAGTTCATAAAAAATGGCTAACATGTAATGTTGAAAAGTAGTAGGAGCATTACAAAATCCAAAAGGCATTCTTTGATAATCAAACGTACCATATGGACAAGTAAATATCATTTTTTCTTGGTCCTCGGGAGCTATTTGGATTTGAAAATAGCTAGAGAGTCCATCTAGGAAGTAATAATACATATGGCTAGATAATCTTTCCAATATTTGATCTATGAATGGTAGAGGAAAATGATCTTTCCTCGTGGCATCATTCAACTTCCTATAGTCAATACAAACTCTCCATCCCATGACTGTTCTCGTTGGAATCAACTCGTTCTTCTCGTTAGCTACAACATTTATGCCTCCCTTTTTAAGAACAACCTGCACAGGACTTACCCAAGTACTATCAGAAATAGGATAAATAACTCCAACATCTAGAAGTTTAATTACCTCAGCCTTAACGGCTTCCTTCATGTTATTATTTAACCATCTTCGAGCTCGCACACATGGTTTGTATTCATCCTCCATTAAAATTTTATGGGTACAAAAAGAAGGACTGGTCACTCTAATGTCAGAAATCTTCCAGGCTATAGCTCTTTTATGTTCCTTCAACACTTTCAATAACTCATCTTTCTCATTTGGCTTTAAATCTGAAGCAATAATCACTGGTAATGTAGAATTGTCTCCAAGAAATGCATACTCTAAATGATTTGGTAATTGCTTCAGTGCCAACTTGGGAGGTTTTTCAATAGAGGTTTTAATTTCAACTCCTTGCTTACCTTAATGTCCTCATACTTTGTCTGTCTCAGTCAAGGCTCATTAGAGTCTAAATTGATTTTTGTCTTACCTATTAAAGCATCATCACCATTGACCTCCTCTCATTGAACCAAACACACTTCCAACGTTTCCCTATGAACGATTTCCTTTAATGAATCTTGAATAACAAGATCAATAGATAAAATAACAAGAATCATCTTGTTCTCTAGAAAATCGCATAGTATCATAGATTTTAAAGATAATCTCTTCATCACCTACCCTAAGCACAAGTTTACCATTACCCACATCAATGATAACTCTAGCAGCAGCTAAAAAAAAGAGACCTAAAATTAAAGGTACCTCAACATCCTCATCCATGTCAAGTACAATAAAATCAAAGGGGAATATAAATTTATCTACTTTTACAAAGACATATTCAATAATACCCCTAGGCCAAGCTGCTTGAACGTTTTATAAGGTATCAAATTATTGCTAGCCCCCAAATCAGCTAATGCTTTCTTAATGATTAAACTACCAATAAAACAAGGAATAGTAAAACTTCCTGGATCTTTCAGCTTGGTTGGTAGTTTATTTTGGAGAATATATGAACATTCCTCATTGAGTTCCGTAGTGGATAGCTCTTTAAACTTTCTTTTATTTGTTAATAGCTCCTTTAAAATTTTTGCATATGCGGGCATTTGCGAAATAGCTTCAACAAAAGGTAAGTTAATATGCAACTGTTTGAAAAGTTTAGGAAATTTACCAAATTGTTTATCCATGCGGTCTTTCTTCAACTTTTTCAGATATGGGATTTGTGGTTTGTAATCTTTAAGTACATGCGGTTGAACTACTTCAGGATTTACCCCTTTATCATTTGCCTTTTCAGATTCCTGATGCAGCTTCTTTTCAAGTTCAGCCAACACTTTCCCATTCATTACTGTAACTGTTTTCACATGCTCTTTTGGGTTGGGTTCGGTATTACTAGGTAAACTACCTTGTTGCCTTTCTGAAATCAATTTAGCAAGCTGTCCAATTTAATTTTCGAGCCCATGAATTGACGTTTGCTAATTTTTTGAAGCTGTCTCCGTGTTTTAAAAATGGGTCTCTGACACCAAAATAAATTTTGCTAACATCTATTCAAGGTTTAGTTTTTCCTCTAGCTAATAGGATTGTTGAATGCCCGGAGGGGGTTGTGGTCTTTGGTTTCCTTGACCACCCCATGAGAAATTTGGGTGGTTCCTCCATCCTGCATTATAGTTATTACTATAAGGGTTATTTTGAGGTTTAGAATTATTACCCATATAGTTTATTTGCTCATTCTCCATGCTAGGACCGAAGGGTAAATATTCTGGATGATTTATTCCACCTCCATTTGCATCGCATTGCATCACCAGATGTACCTACGCAGAAACACATAAACCATCAATTTTCTTATTTAAAAGTTCTACCTAATTTGATAACATGGTAACTGCATCCAAGTTGAAAACACTGGCTGCTTTCATCGGCTTTGTCCTCATGACTTGCCACTTAAGGTGTTTTATTATTCAGATTACCACCGACTGCTGCATCGATCAATTTCCTAGTTGAGGGATTCAAACCATTGTAGAAGGTTTGAACCTGTAGCCATAGAGGTAACCCATGGTGAGGGAGTCGTCTCAATTAATCCTTATACCTCTCTCATGCATCATATAAGGTCTCTAAGTCGATTTGAAAGAAGGAAGAGATATCATTCCTTAACTTGGCCGTCTTAGCTGGTGGGAAGTACTTCAGTAGGAATTTCTCAGTCATTTGCTCCCATGTAGTTATAGAACCTCATGGTAAAACCACTATTTAGCTTTATTTCTCAACGAGAAAAGAAACAACTGTAGGCGAATGGCGTTATCAGAAACGCTATTAATCTTGAAAGTATAACAGACTTCTAGAAAATTAGCCAAATGAGTATTGAGATCTTCGTCTTGCAAACCATCAAACTAAACAAATTGTTGTATCATCTAAATAGTGTTCGGCTTCAGTTCGAAATTATTTGCAGCAATAGTGGGTCTCACAATACTTGATTCAGCCTAGCTAGAGTGGGCTTGGCATAATCGTACATTGTACGAGGGGCAGGATCTGGATTTGTAGCAACTATAGGAGGTAGCTGATTATTCTGATTATCACCCATCTCCTCAGTAATAATAATAACGTCCTCTTGCTCGTCTATTATACTCCGTCGACTCTACCTTGCTTCTCTACGATTTTTACGAGATGTACTTTTAATTTTGCTGTTAAACAATAATGGTCTCGACGGGTTTCTTCTTGTCATAAACTAAAGGAACCTGCCAGAAGCAAATAAAAGAAAAATTAGAAAAAAAAATTAAACTAAAAACAAAAATAAAATAAAATAAAAATAAATTGCTAAATTAATAAAAAATGAAGTGTTCCTAATATTTTAGTCCCCAACAACAGCGCCAAAAACTTGATGGTCACTAAACTAACTATAATTATGACAAAGGCAAGTGCACCTATCGAACAATAGTATAGTTATGGTGAATAGGGAATATCGTATCCAGGATGACTAAAAGTACTAGTTATGACCATTTTCCTATTATTTAACCAATAAATTGAAGTGATTGTTTTTAATTTAAGTTTACTAATCTAATTTAACTACGAACGCAACAAAGAATGAAATAGGAAAATAATTGAAGATAACTAATGAGATAGACAATATCCAAGAAAGAATCCACCTAGACTTCTCCTATTATTCTGAATCTAAATTAAACGATTTATTCACTTGTGTCTTTATCCATAGGAATCCCTAAATTATGTTAATATCTCTTTCGAGAGTAAGAACAAATGACTTTAGGTTGATTAATTGAAATCTCTTTCTAATTAAAACCTCTATTGTCGCATTAACTCAATCTATGGATTCTCCTATTATATTTGACTCTAATCTGGTAGATTTATATCATCCTATTTCTAGGATTGCATGCAACTCCACTCAATTATACTAAATCTAATTTTAAACAGGGACTTTTGCTCCACTGAAATAAGCACATTAAACATGAATTAATATCCTGAAAATATTAAAACATAAAATAAGTATACATAATTGAAAACAAGAATCAAGTATTTATCATGTAAATCAAAATCAAATAATAAGATTCATCGTAGGTTTCATCTTCCCTAGGTATCTAGGGAGTTGAGTTCATAATCTAGAATGAAAACATCTCAAAATTAGGATAACAACAAGACATAAAGAAACTCAATAAAACTTCAAAGGAAACTAAATAGAGATCTTCAATCTTGAAGGAGATCAGCTTCCGAGTTGATTTCGATGGCGTTCTTCAAGTCTTTTCTTCAACCTTCTCTGAGTGCCCCATCATGTCTTCTTCTAATTGGTATTTATAGACTTTAGAATGCTCAGAAAGCCTAAAAATTGAGTTTTTCCGCGTATTTGGGAAGCAAGGTGCAATATCAACACGGGCTGGCACATGGGCGTGTGGCCAGCCCGTGTGGAAATGCCCGGGCCGTGTGGATCTTGAAAACAACTCTATTTGTCTAATTTTAGCTCGTTTTTCGCTCCTTTCACTCTCAAATGCTCTCCTAAGTATAGAAACATGAATTTAAAGGATTAGGAGCATCAAATTCACTAATTTACATAATTAATCATCCAAAAAAGCATTAAGAATGAGATTAAAATATGTTACTTTTACAACTTATTACTTACTGACATGAAAATGAGTGTTTCTTAACTTAGGGTATGTTTGTTTCACTAAAAATTGCTTCCGAAAATTGATTTTTGGAAAATGATTTATTTTCTTGGAAAAGTTAATATTTTGTGGTATTTGGATGAATCTGTAAAATATTTACATTGTTTGATAGATTTTTAAAATATTTCATAATAGTTGTTTTCAATAAGAAAAACATATATTTGATATTTTCATATCTTTTCATTATTTAATTGAGTTTATTTTTATATATAAATTTATATTTTACATTGTTTTTGTATATATTAAAAATATCTTATTAAATTTAAGTTCATTACGTTGTTTTTAGTGACATGACCACCAAATGAGTATTTTTTATTTAAAAATGTGATATCAACAAAATTGAAAAAAATAAAATATCAACAATTGGACTTGATTGTCAAATCTAAAAATAGAGGACTAAATTCTTAAAAATAAAAGTATAGAGACTAAATTGCAAATTTGTGAAGAATATATAGACTTATGACATATTTCAACCTTTATACAACAAAATATTTATTATTAATATATTTATAATTGTAATAAATATTTATTTTAAAATATTAATATTGAATATTTTAATAATATATGAAGAATATTTTTAAAATTATTATTTTAAAATTTATTATTAACATAAAATTAAATATTAAATAATTTATTAAAATAATAAATTATATTAATAATTTATTATATGACTAAATATAAATAATTAAATATGTATGTTTAATAATATTAAAAATATACTATTTTATATTAAAATTTTAATAATTTTAAAAATAAAATAAACTTTATATAATAAATATTAACATTGATTCAAGTTAATTTTTATATAAAAATACAAGGGAGCTTTTTTTTTTTTTCCAGAAAATGGCTTTCGATTGTCAAAAGGATAAGTCATTTTACAGGAGAAAAAGTGTTTATTTTATGTTGTCTTATAAGTCATTTTCCGTTGATCAAAGTATTTTCTGTGAAACAAACACAGGAAAATACAAAAAATATTTTTAGTAAAATATCTTTTAACAATATATTTACTTATTTGTCAGTCGGTACGGTTCATGTTGAGTGAGTTTGACTAAACTTTGTTTTTTTATGTATTTGTTTATCATTTTACAATTGGTCAGGTTCATCCTCAGGTGCCGTAGTGTACTTTTGAACTTTTTAGCTTGAAAGCACCAATAAAAAGTCAAATTCCATACGGCATCACATGGACATTTAAACTTCTAGAAAAAATTTAATCATTTCATCCACTTATTTTTTAAATACATTTTTCGAGCATAACTTGAGGAAGAGGCCGCCTCACATGAGCATAGTTATCTAGTTCAGTCGAAGAAGAGCATTATAGCCTATAAATAGCATATTTAGTAGTATGTTAATTCATAGCAAAACAGAAAGACCTCAGCTAAGATGAATATGGGCAATGCTAATGGGGAGGATGCTATTGAGGCACTCCAAGCACAAGCTCACATTTGGAGACATGCTTTCAACTTCGTAAGCTTCATGTCTCTAAAATGTGCACTTGATTTAGGCATCCTTGATATCATTCATGATCATGGCAAGCCCATGACTATTACCGAGCTGGTTGCTGCGCTACAGATGCTCAACCCTGCTAAAGCATGTGACATTTATAGGCTCATGCGCATTCTAGTTCACTCGGCCTTCTTTGCACGCCAAAAGCTAGACACTGATGCTCAAGAAGAAGGATATGTTCTTACCAACTCTTCTCGTATTTTGCTCAAGAATAATCCCTTCTGCGTAACGCCTACTTTGAAGGCTACAATGGATCCTATTATAACAAAGCCTTGGAGTTTTCTAGGGACCTGGTTCCAAAATGATGATCATACTCCATTTGCTACTGCATATGGGAAGACATTGTGGGACTATTTTACCCATGATCCTCAGCTAAAAGATTTGATAAATGATGGCTTAGCTAGTGATTCTCAATTGGTTACTAGTGTTCTAGTAGACAAGTGTAAAGGGGCATTTGAGGGATTGGACTCCCTTGTAGATGTTGGGGGTGGCACAGGAACTACGGCCAAGGCCATTGCTGATACATTTCCACTCATGGAGTGCACTGTGTTTGATCTTCCTAATATTGTTGCTGGCTTGCAAGAGAGTAAGAACTTGAAATATGTTGGAGGCAACATGTTCGAGGCATTTCCAACCGGAGACGCAATTTTATTAAAGGTTAAGCTTTACTAAATTTATTCGCGTTATTTTTTTCTGGTATTTTTACTTTTATAAATTATGCACAACAAATTCCATTACACATGATAATATTCAAAGATTTGAAGGCAAATGTAATCATAGTTTGTGGGTTAGCTAATGTTTTATGTTTTTTGAGCTAATTATGAATGATAATTGAACAGAAGGTATTGCACGATTGGAATGATGAAGGATGCTTGACAATTCTGAAGCGATGTAAAGAGGCCATTTCAAGCCAAGACAAGGTAGGAAGAAAGTTGATCATAATTGACATGGTTGTGAGGGAGAATGAGCAAGTGAATGATGAAGCCTCAAGCTTAACTAAAACACAACTCTTTTTCGACATGTTGATGTTGGTATTGGTGGCTGGAAAAGAGAGGCGGGAAGAAGAATGGGCTAAACTATTTTTAGCAGCTGGTTTTAGTTCTTTCAAAATTACTCCTATTGTGGGTTTGACATCTCTCATTGAGGTTTACCCCTGAGAGCATTTGGTTATTGCATTATTAGTATAATAATGTCGAGAAATACATTGTTGAAGTGGTAAAATTGTTCTTTGTTGACAACATTTACTAGAGTTGTTTGCTGGGATTTTAACTGTGTTGCCTATTCCTATTGTGTTGTTGTCATGGTCCTACTCTTATAGACCTTTCCTGTTGTTATTACTCTTAAGGTTTGTACTTGTTGTTTTGTCCGTAATTTGTTTTACTTCAGTCTACGCACATATAATTCTAATTTTAATAGTTTAGTGGTCTTGTTGTTGATTGTTGATCAGAGCAGCGCAACGGAATCATGATAAATAGTTCATGATTAATTGTGTGGTGTGATTGCTCGGTTACTGTGTTTTGTAGTGGTTTTAAATGGATAGTCATTTTGGTGACTAATGTGACGTTTGAAATTTGGGTCGGATCGTTCTGGCCGGGTTTGAGGCGCCACATCAGAGCCCTATTTTAAGATGTTACAAATATGTTTGTCAAAGCAGCTATGAAAGAAATATATCTCACTTGCCATTGTAAAATGTAAATCAAAATATCCACTTGTCATTGCCACTTGTCAAGACATTTGCTGCAAACAAAAAAATTATAGGATTAAATTTTAAATTTCAAAAGATTACATGAACCTTTTTCATATTTAAATCAAAAGCAAATAACGTAATCATTAATCCATACTTTCATTTTTTGCTTTTGTTTCTTAATCATCAAAAACCATGATTATTTAAACCAGATTAGATCGACTGATTAGACTAAGAATCAACTAGTGCATCGATCCAAAAATTGATTATTAGACCACCAACTATGAACTAAATAAATTGATAAAAGAAAATCGATCCAACCGATTTTTATGGTTTTGAGACCAAATTTCATCTATCCCAAATTGAGCAAAAAGAAAACCAACTACCCCTACCCCTAAAAAATTAACACCCAGCCTCAAAATCAATATAAATTTTTTTAAAAAGAACCCCTAATCTAGTTATTGTATTACTAAAACCTATTATAAGCACGGTGTGAAATAGATAAACTGGACAGCTAGAAGCTTTCTACATATTTTTAGAGTGGTTTAAAAGAAATAAGAAAAATAAAAGAAGATGATGAGAGAAAACACAATATTCTTTATAGTTTTAGATTTTGAAAGATTTTAAAAATAATTAAGTAATAAAGCTCTTGACTTCATCATTGGTAAAAAGAGTCATTAAATTTTGGAATGACAAAAGTGTAAAGTATATTATTGACAAAACGTATATATTATAGATATTTATATATTTTTTATTTTTTAGCGACAAATCTCAAAAAGTATACGTGAACTATGGTTTAATGTGCAATTGTATAAATTGTCAGATGATTACATCATCATTATCACCTACAAAAAGAGCAAATTGATCTTTTCTGTTAAAAATTTCATCCATTTATACGGTTAAAAATTGGTGGTTGACGGAATAACCGAATAGTGACATATGATGTGCCATGTGTACTGTACAAGCCCATTTTTGCCTAAGCCCAGATAAATAAAACCCCCAAAAACAAAAAAAATTAAAAAATTAACAATCCAAGAAATTTAACCCAAAACACCCTAGCCCAATTGAAGCCCAAACTTAAACCCAAAATACCAGCCCATTACAACCCAAAACCCACTAACCCAATAGTCAAACTAGGGTTTCAGTTTTCTGAAACCCTAGCCGCCGCAACCTATCCCTAGCCTCAGCTATCAACTCCTCTAACAACCGCTGCCATCGCCGCTTCTTCCTGCGGTGCTAACCATGCCCTGCAAAGAAGAACAAGCACGCAAGAGAAACATGAGAAAATAGATTAAAAAAAAAAGTGTTGTAAATGGCTATAAAAGCCATCTAAAACCGATTATAAAGGGGGGTTCAGTTTTTCTTTTTTTTTTCGAACATTTCAGAAAATAAAAAAAGACACAAAGAATAAAAAGAAACACAGCAATCTCAAGGTGATTGTTTGATTTTAGAACAAGATCCATATTTTGATAGTGTATCCCTATTTTTTATTTTTTAAATTCTTTTTATATACGGTAAATATAAAAAGAAGAAAAGGGGAAACTCACCGGGGTAGGGCTTTGAATGCCCGTTCTTGCACTTCATCGGCCGTCGGATACGGTGGCAGTGCGGCGAGCAGAGAGGTTGCACAACGGAGGCCGAGGGGATTGAGAGCCGGATGTTGAGAGAAAAAGGGGAGGGGTTTTGAATTTTTTTTTTTAAATGGTGGCTGTACTGATTTTCAAAATTTTTTTACTTAAATACACTAAATAAAACGGCGCCGTTTTGCAACTAGGGGTCAGGTGCCAAAACAACGTCGTTTTGGTCCTGACCCGCGACCTGACCCGTCCGCCCTCAGGATTCGCGTGTTCCTGCGGTGAAGGGGGATATTTGCGCACTAGGTCCCTCCTCTTTTGCGCCCTAGTGCAATTTGGTCCCGTTTTGTTTTTTAATTCGGCCGCATAATTTCTCGTATGTTTCACTTCAGTCCGCGCCAAAATGTTGCACATAGAGCCTGGGATATTTTCCAAATCAGCCCTCCGTTCTTTGAGCGCATTATATTTTGGTCCCCGAGTACCCATTTTTTGTTTATTTGCATTTTAAACCCCGAATTTCGTTTTCAAAATTCGATTTAGCCTGTTTGTTGTATTATTTTGGTTATTTTATTAATAATAAATTAGAT
This sequence comes from Gossypium raimondii, assembly GCF_025698545.1. Lineage (NCBI taxonomy): Eukaryota > Viridiplantae > Streptophyta > Magnoliopsida > Malvales > Malvaceae > Gossypium > Gossypium raimondii. The sequence continues at coordinate 54,249,399 of NC_068574.1, forward strand.
ATTATTATGATTATTACTATAATTTGTTATTGTTATTATATTATTATTTATGTTTACTTATTTAAATATCAAATATATGTGTCTTCTTATATTAGTATTATTATTTGTTATTTATGTCCCTTTTTAGTTTTATTTTTATTTATTTCAAGTTTTGTTATATATGTGTATATATACATTTCTATAATATATATGTCTATATGTCTATATTCTTTTATTTTATAACTCATATATATATACATACATATATATATTTTATAATTCTACATATATATATTTTTATCTATTTTCTTTATTGTTATTATTGTTTTACTTGATGTTCATTTATTTATTTGTTTATATGTCCAATGTTCTCTTTTTAAAAAATGTTTAGTTTTTATTTGTTTATTTACTTGTTTGGTATATACATAATTAATTTGTTTTATTTTTTTTGCTCGTATTATTTTTACTTACATTATCATAATTATTATTCCGTCATATATAATTTTTACCCAAATTCGTAAAAAAGAGAAAATTTTGAAAATAAAGACAATACTCGATATTTGGAATCTTCGAGAGGATTGAGCCCTAACGCATTGGGTTCCAATTTTCTTCGTTAAATCTAAATAATCAAGAATGCTCTTTAATAAAAAAATATAAATAAAAGCTCATTATCGGGAATTCAATACTTTGTGTCCTAACGCATTGGATATGACACGTTGTTTTCTCGGGAATAAAAAAAATAAAAGCATTCCCTAATGTGTAGGGTTACAATTTTTCGTTTAGCCAAATAGTCAAATACCCTCTTAAAGTCTCAAAGTATAGGTTTTGGAAGCCATAAGGTGATCTTGGTTTCGAGAGTTTAAAGTATCGTATCCTAATGCGCTGGATGTGATATTCTTTCGGAACAAGAGAATCCTAAATTCCAACCCATATCGTTCAAAATTTTTAGGATCGTATTTTTAAAATTTTTTAAAGTTTTCAATCTTCGACACTAAAGACACTAAATAATCAACTAGGTACCAATTTTTGGGCGTTACGAGGGTGCTAATCCTTCCTCGTACGTAATCGACTCCCGAACCTATTTTTTCTAAATTTTGCAGACCAAAAGCACTGTTTTAATAAATCTAAACCGTTTATTAAAAATAATCGCTTTACGAGGTGACCCGATCACACCTCATTAAAAAAGATTGGTGGCGACTCACGTTTTCGTTTATGTTTTTAAAATCCAAGTCGACCCCTGTTTTATCAAAAAAATGGTGTCAACAGCTTGGCGAATCCACTGGGGAAGCATAAGAGAGTCAAGCCATAAATTGATTAATTTTGTCTTTTTTGTCGAAAATTGAAATTTTGATTTTTAACATATGATCCTCTCATTGCATTTCATCTGTTTTGAGTTATAGTTTTCATCATGTTTTGTATTTTAATTTTTTTATATCTTCACACATTGCATTGCATGGTCGTGGGTCACACCCTTTTAAGTAGGAGTGAGAAGCTACTCCTTCGTGAGGTTTTCACCTCCGTGCAGGATAGTGGATCGCTTTCGGGATACATTCGTACCTATGTCTTCGTGAGATTTTCATCTCCGTGCAGCCATAGGGAAATGTATTCCCCTAAACTGAACTCGGTCTATATGAGCCTATAATGGGTGAAGATCGAGGAATTTGTAAGTTCAGGTACCCTTTCTTTAGAACCGAGCCGCATATAGTGAATCCTGAGAATGTACCCTAGGTAAAGACACATGGCAACTGATGAGAAGCTGTTCAAGGACCTTGATAGGAGTTTTACTACAAGATTAGAATTGGTAATGGGAATCTAATTGAAGCCAAAGGTAGAGGAGATGTTGTGATCAACACTTGGTCAGGTAACAAAGTAATTTCTGATGTGTTTTTTGTGCCTGACATAGATAAGAATCTACTTAGTGTTGGTCAGTTAGTGAAAAAAGGGTATTCACTGGTATTTAAAAATGGCTCCTACATTGTCAAAGACTCACATGGTTAGGAGTTACTCACAGTAGCAATGACAGATAGGTGATTTATGCTCGATGTGAATCAACTCGAGAAGAAGGCTTACAGAAGTCTTGTTGACAATGCTGGCCTACGGCACAAAAGACTAGGCTATATCAACCATAGATCACTTGACTTGTTGCATAAGTTGAACTTGGTTGAAGATATGTACAAGGTTAAAGTCAAATTCACTGTATGTGAAGTTTACCAGCTTGGTAAGCAGGCTAGATTGCCATTTCTAGGTAATAAGGCATGGAGGGCTCGAGACAAACTTAAGTTGGTCTATTCTAATATCTGTAGGCCAATGAGGACTCCTTCCTTGAATGGCAACAAGTATTTTGTGCTATTTATTGATGATCTGACCAGGTTTTGTTGGGTTTATTTCTTGAAGCAGAAATCTGAAGTGTTTGAAGCAATCAAAAAATTTAAAGCTTTAGTTGAAAACCATACTGGCTGTAAGATTAAGGCTTTGAGAACTGATAATAGCACTGAGTACCTATTTGAAAGGTTTCAGAAATTGTGTAAACAAGTTGGGATTCATCATCAGCTAACAACAGTCTATACACCTCAGCAAAATGGAGTATATGAGAGGAAGAATAGAACTATGCTTGATATGGCCAGATGTCTATTATTTCAGAGCAAGTTGCCAAGCAAATTTTGGGTTGAGGCAGTCAATACCTCAGTGTACCTGCTCAACAAGCTGCCAACTCATGCTGTCAAAGACAAGACTCCTTTTGAAGCTTGGCATGCACTCAAGCCAACTGTTTCACATCTGAGAGTGTTTGGTTGTGTCTGTTATGCCCTCATTTCAGCTGAGAAGAGAACCAAGCTTGAAAGAAGGGCTGTTCCAAAGATATTTGTTGGGTATAGCAGTACAAAAAAGGGTTACAGGGTATTTAATCCTTCAACAAAAAGGATTTCAGTGAGTAGAGATATAAGGTTTGATGAGGAGAAGGTTTAGAGCTAGAATGATGCAGATGCAAAGTTGATTAAAGAAAATCAACTTGACAACAGCCTGGAATCAGTTGAAAATGAGCCTAGCAATGAAGATTTTGATGATGCTCCTATGAGAGGTACCAGAACTATTGCTGACATCTACCAAAGATGTGATGTTACAATAGTGGAACCTTTCAAATTTTGAAGAAGCTGCCAGGGACAAGTGTTGGAAGAAGGCCATGGAAGCTGAATTAGACATGATCCACAAGAACGACACTTGGGAATTGGTTGACAGACCAGATCAAAAGAAAGTTATAGGTGTCAAGTGGGTGTTTAGAGCCAAGTACAATGTTAATGGCTCATTAAACAAACACAAAGCAAGGCTTGTGGTGAAAGGCTACAGCCAGCAATATGTCATCGATTTCATGGGGACATTTGCTTTAGTAGTAAGGCTAGACACAATTAAACTTCTATTTGCCTTGGCTGCTCAGAAGCAATGGATGGTCTACCAGTTAGATGTTAAGTCAGCATTTCTGAATTGTTTCCTCACGGAGGAGATTTTTATTGAGCAACCAGATGTGTTTAAGGTCCTAGAAAAAGAAGGCAAAGTCTACAGGTTAAAAAAGGCACTGTATGGCCTAAAGCAGGTACCAAGGGCCTGGTATGACAGGGTTGGCACATACCTGTCTAGGCTAGGGTTTGAGAAAAGTGTTAGTGAAGCTACACTTTATGTGGAAAAGTCAGAAAGTGAGACCTTGCTGATTATATCTCTCTATGTGGATGACTTACTTGTGACTAGAAGCAAAGATGAATTGATCAGTGAATTCAAAGTGCAAATGCAAGAAGTGTTTGAAATGACAGATTTGGGAGTCATGACATACTTTCTTGGTATGGAAGTGAACCAATCTAATCAAGGCATTTTCATTAGCCAACATGCCTTTGCCTTAAAGATTCTCAACAGATTTTGCATGTTGAATTGCAAAACAGTCAGCACACCAGTAGCACAAGGAGACAAGCTGATTAGTAGTGGAAATCAGAAAAGGGTTGATGAGAAAGAATATCGAAGCCTGGTAGGTTGCTTGCTCTATTTAATAGCAAATAGACCTGATATTATGTTTGGTGTTAGTCTTTTATCAAGATTTATGCACTGCTATGATGTGACTCATTTCAAAGCAGCTAAGAGAATCCTCAGATATGTAAAGGGGACCTTGAACTATAGAGTTAAGTTTGAGAAGGGAAAGGAGTTTAAGCTATCAGGATACTCTGATAGTGATTGGGCTGGCTCTGTCGATGACATGAAGAGTACCTCTGGTTATTTCTTTACCCTTGGATCAGGAGTTTTCTGCTAGAGATCAAAGAAGCAACAAACTGTTGCTTAGTCCACAGCTGAAGCAGAATACATTGCAGCTGCTGCTGCTGTTAATCAAGCCATTTGACTTAGGAAGCTCCTGTATGATCTTAATGATGAACAAGCTGAACCAACTGAAATCACGGTTGATAACCAATCAGCTGTTGCCATAGATAAAAATCCAGTCTTTCATGGAAAGACTAAACATTTGAAGATCAAATTTCATTTTGTTCGAAAGGCTGAACAGTTAAAAGAAATCAATCTTGTTCATTGCAGCTCAGAAATTCAATTGGCTAATATTCTGACTAAGTCATTAGGAGCTACTAGACTTGAAACTTTAAGAAGCAAAATTGGTGTTTGTTGCATACAGTCTAAGGAGGAGTGTTGAGCATTGGCCTAAACTGCAACAAAAGACCAGCAGCAACTCAGCACAAGACCAGCAGCAGCTCCAGCTGAAGTGCAGCATTGAAACTGAACCGAATGCAACAGTTTATTTTGTTCCTATGTAACTTTGTTTAGTTTACTTGTAATTTGTTCACAAAGTTAGTAGGATTAGTTTATGATTTGAATTGATGTAATAGCTGATATGTCAGCTTACTTTTGTGTGTAATTTAAGTTAGTATTACTCATGTATTAGTGGGAGCAATTAAGTCATTAGGTAACTATCCAACTCTTTTGTAACTTTCTTATATTTTTCAAATTTTGAATGAAAATCAAGGTGAATTTTTCAGTTATCATTCTTGCAAAGTTTCTTTCTATTTTTGCTTCGGTTCTTTTTTTTTTCTTTGTCTTTTGTTTTCCTGCCAAAAGTTCCAACAGTTAGCAACAACATGAGGAAGATCAAGCGCAATACACTCCAAGTGTGGAAGCGCATCAACAATGGCCTTGCTCAATGTTCTGGTACCACCTCCAACATCCACCAAAGAATTCAATCCCTCGAACACCTTTTTGCACTTGTCAATAAGAATGCTATTAACCAATCGATCATTGCTAACCATGCCTTCATTAAACAAACTATCTAGCTTTTGGTCATGTCTGGTATAGTCCTAGAATGTCTTTCCGTGTGTGGTATCAAATGGAGTATGATCATTATTTTGGAACCAAGTGCCTAAACAATACCAAGGCTCTGTTAAAATAGGATCCAACATAGCTTTCAAAAAAGGTGTTACCCTTAATGGATTATCCTTAAAGTAGCAGATGAGAAGCATTCGTAAGAACATAACCGTCTTCTTGAGCATCATTGCATAAATTTCGTTGTGCAAAGAAGCCCGAATGAGCTAAAATACGCATGAGCCGGTAGATGTTGCATGCCTTGGTAGGGTTGAGCATTGGTAGTGCAGCATCCAAATCAGTAATGGCCATAGGCTTGCCATGATTTTGAATAATATATGGGATACCTAAATGAATTGCACATTTGAGAGACATGGAATTTATGAAATTCAAAATGTGGTTCAAAACGTGAGCTTGAGCTTGAAGTAGCTCATTAACATGCTCTCCGTTCGCATTCACCATATCCATCTTAGCCAAGGTCTTTTGGCCTTGCTCTTAACCCACGTAACACTGGAATTTGCTATTTATAGACCGTGAAACATATCTGCAAGTATGGCTTTACTCTGAATCCGCACAACACTGAAATTTTCTATTTTTAGAATATTTTTATGCCTTTTCGTGGTCATTGGTTCCCATGCTGTAACGTCTCAATAATAGAGTTAAATCTGTTCATTGTAATAATAGTAAATGAGCCCAACGCTACCATAAAGAAATATCATTAAAGATATTGCAAAGGCGAATTGATCTTCCATCCAATGTTGTCTTCAATCAACCTTTAAAACAAAATAATTAAGAAATTAAAGAAATATCATTTCTCTTAAATAATAATTGATATTATTAGTATAATATTTTTATTATTGTAAAATAGATATTCATGCAGCCCCATAATGCCCAAGAATTCATTTTCTTGCAACTCTCGTACCCTAAAATTTATAAGGAACTTTAATTATATTTATTAGAGTTTTATAACTTATGGTGGTTGGGGCCCTAAAAATAGAAAATATGTATAAGTCTTCTATATATACCAAAGTTAAAGTTGAATAATCCTTTCATTTTTTTGTTATTCTCTCTTGTTCATTCTATATTTCTTTTTGTTTTATAATACATTATCAGCACAATTTTGTTAACGAGTAATAGGTTCTTAGTTTGTGCAAAATTTTGTTGGGCTCTAAGCATTGGAATTTAATTGTTTGGTTCAAAAAATCGTGTGTGGTTGCTTGAGATTTGTTTGGGGACGACCACTTTCTCTTCACTACAAAGAATGCTCATAGTCTATACTTCTCATCCACAACTACCTAAGTAAGTCTAATATTTTTTTTTTGAAATTTGATTCGATTTCTATTAAGAAGTTAAATTTATATAATTCTCTATTTGCATTTCTATGAATTTATCAATCCCTTCTTTAGTTTAATAATTGGAATTTCTACGTGAAGTATATGTTTTTTTTTATAGAATTGATTGGTTTAGTTTTAATTTTGATTAAAATATATTATTGTTCTTATATCTTCTTATCTATTGTAAAGGTGTATTATATGCAATAATTAGTTTGGAGTTTAAATTTATACATGCTTGAGAATTGTATAGTGAATTTTTGCTACAACCTCACTAAGAAAGTGTGTAAAAGATTCTTTAAAATTATGGATTAGTTTTGAAAGAAAATTATGATAAAAAAATTATCATTAGATATATTTCATTCTCTCAAGTGAATGTAGCATTACATAATCAATCTTAAAATGACAAAGTTATAATTGCGATTATGAGCATGGTCTTTGATGAGCTATTATGGGTATAATAATCACTATATTAATTATAGTGATTATAATAATTCTTTTCTCTCCTATAAAGTGGAATGATAAATTTAAATAAGAGAATCATTAAAGTTTTCCAAATAGCCCTTCAAAGAGAACAAAAATATTTTTGTGATACTCAAAATCATTTGACACATGCATATTGATTGTGTATTTTCCAAGGTTTCATAAAAAAATGAAAGGGAACAATGTGTATACACATTTGATCATTTTTATCATTGAAATTAATTTGAAATTTGACAATTTTGACATAATCCCAAGCGAATATTGCACAAAATTTTATAGAAATTATATTTCTTTTGTTGAGTTAATGACATTATGGACCTCTCATATAAAAGGAATGACAACGGAATTATAAATTGTCACAATTTATATTGACATTATAATTCTATTAGTTGTGGTAAAGTACAAGGCTAAAAAAAGATGATGCTAATAAACATTATGATAAATATGAATGCATTGTGTTCATGCCTGTAGCATGTCTAAAACATTAAATTTGGCAAAGTCTTATAAAAAAAGAGAGATTCCATATTTCATGATAATAAAATTTGAATTAAAATTATGCTATAAGAGTTGGAGGTTAGAAATTTTAATTTAAAACCTTTGCAAATTTAATATCTTATTGTGACCTAATAATATTTTGTGTTTTATTGTGTTACGGTATATAAAAAGTTATCTAACCGCATGCTTGTTAAAGTGATTGAGTAATGACATTAATTTATTTTTTGCTTTTAGTATATATATTATTTATACTTATTCTTTATACAAATATACATATTCTTTTATATGAATATGTAGGATTGTCCCGATTAAGAAACAAACAAATAAAAAATAGCGGAAGTAATTGAGAAATTGAGTACACAAATTTAACGTGGGAAAACCCCTTTAAAGAGGATAAAAAACCACGGACAAAAGTAATTTTACTATAATGGCAAAAGAACGAAGAGTATAAAAGATGGAGATAAAAATTAAACCCCAAAACAAAGAACCCTCAAAACGTAAATACTAAATTCTCCAAAAGTGTTATGAGTTCTAATCTTTTTTAATGGGTGTATTTTCTAAGGTTATAAAAGAGCGTATTTATAGGCTAAATTTGTAGGTCAAATAATAATAAAATAATATAGACTAATCAAAGTTCGACTAAAACAGATAAACAAAGTTTAACTGAGAGATTACCTCTCAAATTTGACTGAAATATAAGGCATACTCAACAAATCTCCACCTTGACTCGTATTTTCACAACGTCATCTTTGCCAAATCTCGCCACGAGTCTATGTTGAACTATGTAGGGAATTAATTAAGTTGAATCTATGCTTAGAAGCTGGAAGACTTCTAGCATTATTGCTAAATCAAAACTAACTCGAGTCTGACTTTCACTAACAGAGTGCCTTAACTTTTCAAAACCTGCATCCAAAAGAGAACCTTTCTTCAACGAAACAATCATACCTTTTTCCCTCCTATGACCAAGTTGCCTCCACTCCAAACGAGTTGACTTCGACTCTGCAATGGACGAGGGACGTCTGGTTTCATCGGTCACTATAGAACCTTCCAGAATATAAAGACTATTGGTCTTTTTACCTTTTAACAAAACAAGAGCCCCACAAGACACCTTAATGACGCTTGACTCAATGTTGATTTTGTAACCTTTTGAGTCTAAAATACACAAGCAGATGTGATTCTTTTGTAAACCGGAACCATACCTGACATTTGAGAGTGTCCTAATCGTCCCATCGTGCATCCTAATTTTAACAGTGTAACACCCCTAGCCCCTCTCTGTCATGAATTAGGGTTACAAGCATGACCGTACAATTATAAATTCTACAATTAATTTCATTCAATAGCATAAACATAACTTAAATCATTCATGCATACACATATTATCCCTAAATCGAGCCCTCGAGGCCCTAAAAATACTTTAGAAAAAAAACTAGACCAATTTGAAATCATTTGAAAACCCTAGGAAAAATTCACAAAATTTTGAAAATAAGGGTCACATGGCCGTGTATTTAGGTCGAGTGCCTCACACGGTTGAGACACAGGCCCGTGTCTCAGGCTGTGTAATAATCGAAATAGGGACATACGGCTGTATCCCAGCCCGTGCCTATACCTGTATAACATTTGAATTTGAGACACACGACCGTGTCCCAGCCTGTGTAACTCACTAAGTAAGGTTACACGGCCATGTCACACACCCGTGTGCTATCTGACTTGCATCCTCAGTACTCAACAGATGACACATGGCCATGTCACCAAGCCATGTGACACATGCCCGTGTGTTTGGCCGTTTGGACCTAAAATGTACCTTAAACAACAAGTTTACCATTTCCTACTTTCTTGGGTATTAAGCAACTCAAAAACCAATCATTTAACCTATTCAAAATACGATCAAACATACTCATAACATGCCAAAACAATCATCTTAGGTGACTAACCAATGTACCCTCATTGGTACCACAATTTATATCATCAAAACATATCATCAATGCCTAAAATTCAGAATTTTCCCCTAAGGTCGTGCCCGTCATTCCGATCGACTATAGGCCTTCCGTAGGGTCGATATGTGATTAAATATATTATAAAACATGAAATTTGGTCATTTTTTGGTTTATTTTCTGCTATCCACAAGTGTATTTGGGATGTCATATGATAATTAAAATTGAGAACAAAATATTTAATTTGTATCTGATATGTTATGTATGATTTTTGCCTTGATCATATTTGATTTTAGGATGGGCTATAAATATTATGTGGAGGAAGTGTTTCTGTGAGAGGTGACATCTCGCCCTCTACACTGGCAGCACTGCTGCAAATATTCTGTAAGTGTCTTAACGACAGTAAGTGGTGTGTAGGGTTGGATAAGTGTTTCAAACCCCATGTGGTGTGTTGGGATGGTTGAAGATGGTGTATAGCAGTTGGGGGCAGGAATTATATATGTATGTTTGTATCTGAATTGCTTTGTTAAGATTCTGTACTGTTAAATTGTCTGGTAATAATTATCTGTTTGAGTTGGTTGTTGCACACTAAGTTACAAAAACTCATTCTCTATTTGTTTGTCACTTTTAGGTAACTCATAGACTTAGGAGGGTCGGTGCGACAGGAGCTCGGTTATATTAGTATTTTGTTCTTCCTAACTATTTTAAATTGGGTTTAAGTGTTTTGTAAAATTTGGATTGTTTGGATATTTTGGGATCGTTTTGGTTTTGGATTTTATTTTTTACTTCTGCATGATACTGATAAAACTATTTATCGAAAATGTCTATTTCCCTGCAAACAATCGATTTCGAGAAAATAAACTTGGTTTTCTAAAATATAATGACCTAAGAATTTCCATTGCAAAGTATCCGTTTTATTTAGAAATGTAAACAAATAATGTTTTCAATTAAATAGTAATGTCAAATATGTTTTCTAATAAAACGAGTTTTAAGTAACAAAATTTTATGATGTTTTTAAAATATACGAAAATTAGATTTATAATTATTTTACGTAACATATCCAAATCCAACCGAAATATTTAGGCCGAATTTAGGATATAGTTGTATGGTTGTTTCCGTTTGAATGAAAATAATCATCTTCACTAAAAATTTAATAAATTGACTTGAACTTTATAAGCAAACTAAAATATGATCACGTATATTATTATTTGTTTATCGGATAACATTTCATTCTTATCAGGCTGCAAGATTGAAATCTTATTGATAAAGAAGAAACAAAACCAAAAAATTTTGAAGACCCAAAATCCAGAAAAAGGTAAAAGTATTATAATACGTTTTTACTATACTTTAAATTGTATTTTAGTTTTTAGAAGAAAAATAGTAAAATATTCCTGTAGTAAGAAAAATAGTCTCTCCGTTAAAATTGTACTATTGAATGTCTATTTTGGTGTTTATATATATAGTATAATGATAAATTTAGCCTTCAATTTTTACATATTTATTGAATTTGACCCTACTCTTTTATTGAAAGTAAACAGAAATTTTTAGAAAAGAATAAGTCTAAAAGCCAAAAGATTTTAGTAGTAAAATTTAAAAAATCAATTAAACCTTTTAAAATTTAAAATTATAAATAAATTTTATAAAAAGTTATAAAATTAAAATTATAAAGTTTTATTAAAAATAACAATACCATCTCAATAAAAGAATAGGGTCAAATTTTTAAAAATCTTATAACCATTAGATTTTAATGGGTCGGTATTATTATTAATTAATTAAAATTTTATAATTTTAAAATTGTACAACATTTTTGGAATTTTTTATATTTTTATGATTTTTAAAATAATTTTAAATTTTACAAGAACTTAATTGATTTTTTTAATTTGTTACAAAGGCTTTTTACCCTTTACCCTTACTAATTTCAAAAATTTCTAATTTAATACCAATAAAAGATTAGGGCCATATTGAATAAAATGTAAAGGTTGAGGCTAAATTTATTTTTATACCTTATATTTAAACACCAAATTTTAACAATGAACTATTTTACTCACTTATCTAATGTACAAGGAATAATTTACTATTTTTTCAATAGAAAATAAAATACAAAAAAAAAATGGTGATACTCTTATTCGAATATGGTGCTACAATATTATCACATCTATCGTTTATTTATTAATTTCAAAAACGAGTTAAAAAAACAGTATCAGATTTTTGACAGGTTAAGAAATTATAATGACCGTCCAAGTCCTCAATCAATATATATGGCTTTTGGGTTTTCTTTTGTCAGAATGTGCATGGCTTTGATTTTAAGCAACTTGGTGCATTGAAAAAGTCAATTCACTTATTTATTTTTGATAACGTGAGTAGTATATTTAGTAGAATTTAAAAGCTTCACAAAACTTTTAAATCACTGTTTTATTTGTTTCAAACGTACATATTATAGTAATAAAATAATTTAAACCTCGCGGAGTCAATTATTTATTGCTTCGAAAGTATTAGAAATATGAAAATAGGAAATTTATTAATCTGACTTAACAAATACAATTAGATCTCCAATACTTATACACCAAAAATAATCATTAACAGAATATACTAACATTGAACTGTTCTTAACTGATTTACATTTCTTAGTTACTATTGATATTCCCCCTACATATTCGCTTTGAAAAACATCAGCAACTATCACATTTATGTAATAACAAGAAAAAGCACCAATGTTTAACGGTTTGGTAAGCACATCAGCAACTTGATCATTCGAAGGAGTAGTTGACCTGAAGTTGTTCGTTAAGCATCTTGTCACGCACAAAACGTAAGTCAAGCTCAACATGCTTGACACGAGCATGTAACACTAGATTTGCTACCAAAGACGTAATGCTAGAATTATCACACCAAATTATTGGTGTACCTTTAATCCTCACACCTATATCATCTAGCAGAGAACGAAACCATGTCACTTCGGATGTTGCATTAGCTAGACTTCTATACTCGCCTTTTGAGGTGGATCGAGATATAACACTTTGCTTCTTAGAAGTCCATCCGATGAGGTTGTTGCCAAGATACACACAAAATCCTGATGTTGACTTACGAGAGCTAGCCCAATCAACATAAGAAAAACCTGTTAAGGAGACATTCGAAGGCTGAAAAACCAGAACATGAGTTAGTGTACCTCGAATATAACGTAGGATCCGTTTGACAGCCGTCCAATGAACATCATGTGGACAATGCATGTATTTGCTGACTTTGTTAACAGCAAATGCTATGTCAGGTCGAGTCAGACATACGTACTGCAAACTACCAACAACTTGCCAATATTTGGTACCATCCTCAAGTGGAGAACCAGTCAACGAAGTGAGCGCAGGGGATTTTACCATAGGTGTATTAACTGATTTAGCATTAGCCATATTAGCTCGCTCCAAGAGTTCTCCAGCATACTTTTGCTTAGACACATGCATACAATCTCCATTTGTATCCACTTGAAGGCCAAGAAAATATTTCAACTCCCTTAAATCCTTAAGGAGAATGTTTGGTTCAAACATTGAATCACATCATCTAACTCGGAGCATACATCACCTGTCACGGTTATATCATCAACATATACAAGAAGAAAAATACAACCAGATAGAGTTTGTTTGAAAAATAATGATGAATCAGCTCGTGAACCTAAAAATTCAGCTGTTGAACTAAAAAACCCCTTAAATTTTCAAACCATGCTCTCAATGCATGCTTAAAAGCATAGATAGCTTTGTTCAGTCGACAAGCTAAAGGCTTCCCATTGACATCCAAGGCCCCCAAACTAGGTGATTGTCTCTTGTATATATCTTCAGCCAAATCACCATTTAGAAAAGCATTATTGACATCAACTTGGTGTAGTTTATCCTTTCTCGACACAACTAGCGCAATAATAGTTCGAACTGTTTTTGCTTTGACCACAGGACTGAATGTCTCATGATAATCCAATTTAACAGCTTGAGAAAAACCTTGAGCAACTAGACGAACTTTGTTTCGAGCCACACTACCATCTGGGTTCTTTTTTATCTTGAACAACCATTGCAGCCAACAAGGAATCGGTTAGCTGGTGTCGACAATAAATCCCAAATATTATTTTTTTACTAGAGCTTGTAGCTCATCATGAACAACATCCTTCCATTTGGGAATGGCCATAGCTTCATGAATGTCAATCGACTCAACTGAGCTAAGAGTAGCAGTGTAAACCTTTGGCTTGTTAACCCCAACTTTGCTCCGAGTAATCATAGGATGAATATTACTCTGAGTTGAACCTTGCATCATTGAACTAGTAGAAGGAATTATAGTCTGAGTATGCTGACTGTCATCTGATTTTGATACGGACAAGCCTGAAACAGTAGAGTCCTATTAAGGATATTGCATAGAATATTCAGAAGGAGCTGGTATAGAAACCATAGGATGAGTACTCACAGGTGAGGGAAACATAACAATTGGAAGAGTAGTAACAATACTGGAACTATCATACTTCCAAATTGAAACTTTGGCAAATGGAAAAGCCCTCTTCATCAAATTGAACATGTCGAGAAATGTACACTCGACTACTCTTATCCAAACATTTATAACCTTTGTGATTTGGTGCATAGCCCAGAAATGTGCAAGGCGTGGACCTATACTATAACTTGTGACAGTTGTATGGTCTCAGCAAAGGAGAGCATAAGCACCCAAACACATGAAGCTTCTTATAATCAAGATTCTGACCAATAAGCTTTTCACTCAGAGATATTCCACCTAACACGTTTGTAGGAAGCAAATTCATGACATACTCAAAGTAAAAGGCATCAGTCCAATAAGATAAGGTAAGGATGCATGAGCAAGCATAACCAAACCAGTTTCCACAATCTTCCAATGACGCCTTTCCACCAACCCATTTTGCTCAGATGTGTGCAGACAAGTGAGTTGATGAGCTATACCACAACCCTTGATATATGAAGTAAAGCTGCGAAACTCACCTCTCTCATCTGTCTGAAGTTTTTTGATCTTGACACCTAGCTGAAGTTCAACATGAGTTTTGAAATTCAAAAACATTTGCAACGCATCAGATTTCTTGCGAAGAAAATATATCCATGCGTGCCTTGAAAACACATCTACAGACAAAATGTAATACTGTTTGAAATCAATTTTCAAATCTAAACCTACTTTATACACTTAAATTTTCCAGCGAAATTTTCAAAAAATTATAGCAGCTGTGAATAATTAACATATTCTAAAATAAATAACACTGTTTTTATCATGTATGTATAAGAACCATACTCAATCTCATCGTAAAACCCTAATAATAAATATAAATAACATTTCAACTAATTTCAAGACTTCCTAATAATCCATATCATGCATCCTAAATTATCAGTTTTTAAAACATTATATCCCATGCCATGGATCCATAAACAATAATAATGACAATATCAATATTGAGAACCGAATTAATAATAATATTCTTAGGTAAAGTCCATGACAAGCTGGGACCCTCCATATGTCAAGCCCGCGTTCTAGCCCGTTGGAGTATCTGAAAAGATGGAAAATAGGAGAGTGAGATAGAGAGGCTTAGTGGGAGACATTTTACAATAGATCAATTCAATATTTGAACATGCATGTCAATCATTATAATCAAATTCACATAATAACCTTAACAATATGATAATTCAGTTTCTGTCACTCTAGACAAGCAGACATTAACACTCAATCGAATTCAATTGAACAATTCTACTAGAGAGTCATAATATCATTCACAGTGGGTATATGCACATTTATCAGTTCAGTCATTTCATCAGGTGCCTTTCAATGATGATGCATATTATGCAATGCAACATTCGTTTAACATTTCTTTTAACATTCATTAATCTCACCCCTGATCACTAGCTCTCCAAACAGGGAGTTCCCTAGAACCCTTTCTACCTTTTTACTCATCTCGTGGACTTTTACCACTACATTCTTTTGGGTGTAGACAAAAGTTGTCGTTCGGCTGAAGATCCACAACTACTCCCAGATAAAAGTTTCTAGAGGGATCGTGGATGGCCAGTAAATAAAGTCATAGTTGGAATCTACTAAGACTTTGAATCCGTAGCGAACATTCATTTATGCAGTATGGACTATCGTTCTTCCACCTTTCATAACATCCCCCATGCATATGCAATATAATTAGATCTTTCAGTTTGATCATTCAACATTCTACCTCATAGCATAAATACGGCAATAAATATATCAACCATTGAGGCATAAGAAACATTTATTTGGCATGTATAACAGTTTGTAAATATATATAATCATTCACAAATTTAAACAAACATTCCTAAGAAATTATATTCTATTGGTAACCATAAAATCATTCACGAATTTATGGCATCAACCATAAATATTTAAATCATAAATTCATTCATTCATGTGTTTATCCATTCTATTCCTAGTCCGGGACCTAATTGTAAAATCTAGTTCTCTAGATGCCATTAAAAACCTAATCAAGGGCTGAGTTTTAAAAAATAAATATAGATAAAGAAAAGCTGTAATTTTTAGGTTTCAGGGGCCACACTTTATGTGACCAACCCGTGTATGAAGCCCCAAGCCCTATGAGATGCGTAAAGGTGAAGGTGTAGGAATAGGCCGCGTACGATGTAAAGGGGGTGAGTTGTAGGAGCCACATGGCCGTGTGACCAGGCTGTGTGCAAGTCTCCAAGCCATGTACAAAGCATGAATGCAAGGGAAAGCAAGGGAACATAGCCTTGTGAGGGACCGTGTAACCTACATGGGTGGGCCACAAGCCCCTGTGGTAGACTGTGTATACCTGGCAGTTTTGAATTTTGACCCGATTTTTCATAAAATGTCACCCACCTTACTTTTTCGGGATCTCAAGCAACTACCCCACGTTCAAGCTCAATCCAAACACCTACAATGGCCTTTCAATTGGCAAAACGAGATTATCAATAAGGGGTTTTCAAGATTTGAGGGAGTTTTGACAAAAACTTTAAAGATTCAATAACATATTGAAATATCTGTTAAAGTTTGTTGTTACCCAAGATTGGAAGGTCCTAATTGGTAGGGAACAAGATACTTACTAATTTTTTTACAAGGATTTGACAAGTAAGTACTGCAAACTTCAATGATTTTGATGAAGACGCTAGATTAGGGCTTGATTGCAAGGATTCAAGAATTCAAAGATTCTTTTTCCAGCTGTAAGGTTTTGAGAACAAAATTGTAAGAGAGAGTTTTTTGAGATTATGAAGTAGAGGTCAGGTTTTTAATTTGCTAAAATAACAAATGGGAATTTTAGTTAATTAGGAAGAGACTTTTAAAAAATTGGGTTGAGCAAGAGTTTGAGGTCTAATGGGCAAATAGCCTAGTTGTATTATTTGGGATGTTACAACTCTTAGTTCTCTATACTTTCTACCAAGCTATTAACCACTAGGCTAGGATTTAATTCTTAATAAGTACTAAAAATCTAACATTATTATTTGTGATGTTACAACTCTCCCCTCCTTAAAGGAATTTCATCCTTGAAATTTTACCTGTTTTGAATAAGTAAGGATACTGTTGATGAAATGAATCCTTTGTTTCCCACATAACTTCCTCAACTCCATGGTTTCGCCACAACACTTTCGCTAAAGGAATTTGCTTCATTCTCAGAACTTTCACATCTTTTTCATGAATTCTAACGAGTTTTTCTTCAAAGGAAAAATCATATTGTACCTCAATTTCTTCAATAGGCACAATATGCAATTGATCAAAACGATAACGTTTTAGCATGGAAACATGGAAGATGTCATGGATACAATCCAATTCAGGTGGTAACTCAAGTTGATAAGCCACAGGACCAATTTTTTTAAGGATTTGGTGTGGTCCTATGAAGTAAGGACAGAGTTTCCCTTTTTGACCAAACCTTAACACCTTTCTCTATGGTGATACTTTTAGAAAGACTTGATCTCCCACATTGCACTCAATATCTTTTCTTTTAAGGTCTGCATAACATTTTTGTTTATTGGAAGTTGCTTAAAACCTCTCCTATATCAGCTTTATTCTTCCTTTGGACTCTTGAACTAATTCGAGACATAGAAATTTTCTTTCTCCCAGTTCAATCCAACTCAAAAGGGTTCTACACTTTTGTCCTTACAAGGCTTCATATGGAGCCATTTGGATGCTTGCTTGAAAACTGTTGTTATACGAAAATTCAGCTAAGGGTAAATGATCTTCCCAACTGCCTCGGAAATCAATAATAAATTCTCTCAACATGTCTTCTAGAATTTGGATTACCTACTCGATTTGACCGTTAGACTGCGGATGAAAAGCAGTGCTAAAATATAAACGTGTTCTCAATGAATCTTGTAGTTTTTTCTAGAATTGAGATGTAAAACGGGGATTTTGATCTGAAAAATAGACAAGGGTACTCCATGCAATCTGATTATTTTGGAGATGTACAACTTTGCTAACCTCTGTAGGGAATAATTTTTGCGTACTGGTAAGAAGTGAGCTAACTTAGTTAACCAATCCACTATAACATAAATTGAATCTTTCGTAGTCAATGTTAACGGTAACCCACTAAAAAAGTCCATCGTTATGTGCTCCCACTTCCATTGTGGAATTTTAATAGGTTGCAATAGCCTAGAAGGAAACTGATGCTCCATTTCCACTTGCTGACAAGTCAAACACTTAACTACAAAGTCTATTATATCTCATTTCAAACCTGGCCACTAGTATAACTCCTTGATGTCTTAATACATCTTTGTTCCTCCGAGATGCATGTCATAAGGGCTAGCATGCGCTTCTGGAAGCATGGTTTGTCTTAATTATTCATCTTTGAGCACACAAAACCTTCATCGGAAACACAATACTCCATTATCATTCAATGTGAAATCTTTGATTTTACTCTCTTCTATCTGCTTAATATGGGGTAACAAGGTTATGTCTAAAGGTTTACCTTGCAACTCGACTAACACACTTCCATTGTCATGCAAACTTAACCTTGCTAATATTGCTCTTAATTCAGTCATCGACTTTCAGCTAAAGGCATCTACCATAACATTAGCTTTCCCTAAATGGTAATCAATCACACAATCATAATCTTTCAACAACTCTAACTATCTCCTTGTATAAGGTTCAATTCGTTTTAGGTAAGGAGGTATTTAAGGCTTTTATAATCAGTATAGATGTAACACTTGTCCCCATACAAGTAATGTCTCCATATTTTTAGGGCCAAAACTACTACGACCAATTTTAGATCATGAGTTGGATAATTGCATTCATGAGTTTTCAATTGTCTTGATGCATAGGTGGTATCTTACCATCTTGAATTAACACACAACCAAGGCCTATGTAGGACGCATCACTGTACATCTCATATTCTTTCCCAAATTCAGGTTGAATTAACACGGGTGCTTGAGTTAAAACAATTTTGAGCTTTTTGAAACTAGTGTGCTATTCTTCTGTCCACTTAAAAGGAACATCATTTCTAAGTAGTTTAGTGAGAAGGGCAGCTATTACGGAGAATCATTCAACAAATCTGCGATAATACCTTGTTAAGCCCAAAAAATTATGGATTTTTAAAACATTTTTTGGTTGTTTCCATTCAAGGATTGTTTTCACTTTCTTGGGATCTACTCAGATACCCTTGGTGGATACCACATGTCCCAAAAACATAACTTCTTTAAGCCAAAATTCACATTTACTCAACTTGGCATAAAGTTTCTTTTCACGAAGATTTGTAAGACTTTCCTAAGGTGTTTATTATATTCAAGTTTGATTTTAGAATAAACTAAGATGTCATCAATGACTACCATAACAAATTGATCAAAGAAGGGTTCAAATTCACAATTCATAAGGTCCATAAAAGTGAATGGGGTATTGGTTAAACCAAATGGCATTACAAGGAACTCACAGTGCTCGTAACAGGTTCTAAAGGCAGTTTTAGGTACATTTTCTTCTTTAACTTCTAGAAATACTTTAGTCTTAGGCCTATCTTTGAAAACACTGTGGCTCCCCTAAACTGGTCAAACAAGTCATCTATTCTAGGTAAAGGATATTTGTTTCTTACGGTAATCAATGCAAAGTCTAAGGGTTCCATCTTTCTTTTTCACAAAAAAGATTGGCGCTCCCTATGGTGACATGCTAGGCCTAATAAACCTGCGATCCAAAAGTTCCTGAAGTTGGATTTTCAGTTCATACAATTCTTTTGGGGCTATACAATAAGGAGCTATAGATACGGGATTGGTTTCAGACATAATTTCAATTTTGAATTCTACTTCAAGATCTGGGGGTATTCTTAGTAATTATTAGGGGAATACATCAGGAAAGTCTTTAATAGTTTAAATACTTTCTAAGGCATTACTATTGGTATTCCCATTTAATACATAGGCTAAGTAAGCTTCACACATTTTTCAAATTAACTTTTCGACAACCGTGGCTGCCACAACATTAGATAGATAGCCTCTATGTTCCCCAAACATGACAACTTCTTTGCCCTCGATTGTTCTTAACTTTACTCTCGGTTGTTCTTAACTTTACTCTCTTTGTGGCACAATCTAAGTTTGCCAACCCATACCTAGTATTAAATTAAACTCCTCAAAAGGTAACTTTATAAGGTCAGTAAGAAACACCACCCCTGAAACCTCTACCGAACATCTTTAATAGATTTTATTAGCGGTGACAGATTGTCCCAAAGGGCTTAACATAGTTACTGTAGTGGTGGTCACTTCTACCCTAACACTTAGCTTTTCTGACATTTCACAATATACATAGGAGTGGGTGGAACTTATATCACTTAGGGTGAAATAAGGGGTAGAGTTAACAATAAATGTACATGCTATAACATTGGCATTATCCTTTTCCTTACGACCTCTTACGGTGTAGACTAAGGTAGGTTGTCTAGCCTCAGTTTAGTTGGCACTGGCATTGTTATTTCAGTTCTGGCCTTAGCCCCTCGGAG
Source organism: Gossypium raimondii (assembly GCF_025698545.1). Classification (NCBI taxonomy): domain Eukaryota; kingdom Viridiplantae; phylum Streptophyta; class Magnoliopsida; order Malvales; family Malvaceae; genus Gossypium; species Gossypium raimondii. The sequence goes on from NC_068574.1 coordinate 54,269,882, forward strand.
GTGGTTGGGTCAGCTTCTGGTTTTCTGTCTGATTTTGAGCTAGAGCTTGGTTTAGACCTGTACGTTGCGAACAATTTCTAATAAGGTGGTCCATCGAACCACAGACATAATAGATACCTTTCTTTTTCCAATACTCACCGGGGCTTACCACAGTAATCATATTTGGGTTTTTCATTTTTATCATTCACCTCAGCTCCCTTTTGTTGTGGTTTAATTTCTCTAGTCCGTTTAATAAGACGGATGTCCGAACCAAAGTTACCCGAATATCTTTTAACTAAACTTCAACTTTTCGCTCATTCAATATGAGTTGTCTATTTAATCTTCTTAGCAATTTTGGCTTTCTCCACCAGACTTTTAGATACCCTTTCCTAATGAGTGGCAACATGTATACTAATATCACTTTGCAACCCATTTTCAAATTGCACACTTTTAACCTGTTCAGTGGTTATCATTTTCTGGGCATAACGACTAAGTTTCAAAAATTCAGCCACATATTCAGCTATTAACTTATCATCCTGTTTCAGTTCAAGAAATTCAAGTCTGCGAGCCTCCACATATCTTGCACCCACAAAATTTCTTTAAAAATTTTCCAAAAAATATTTCCATTTGATACGTTCAACCTAAGTACCTTTTTCAACAGCCTGCCACCAATGATAGACCTTTTCCCTTAATAAGGACATTGTACCTTTTAGTTTCTGCTCTGGGGTACATTCTAGATATCAACCTTGTCGTAATCTGACATTGAGGCCATGTTCCACCACTAGATCTCCCATGCCCTTGACCACGAAGCCTAGTTACTTTATTGGACCGAAATGCCTGAGGCGGTGGTTGTCCAACAAATGTAAGAATGGCTATAGTAGACGGAGAAGCAAATGATAACGATTTGTTCTCCATCACAAGAGTGGCTGAAAACGTGGCCTGAGATAGATGTACTTGTTGACGGGCTCCAGCATCCAACCGCGTCATCGTTATGCCTTGTAAATTGAATGGCACTTGACTCGTCGTTATTATAGAAATGACATAGACATATTCTGGAGGAAAGCCATTAAGAATGGTTGATTGATACTCCTCTAGAGAGATATGCTGATCACACCCATCCATTGAATCACAAAGGTGTTTAATTTTAGCCAAATAGGCTGACATCGAAAGCTTATTCTTTTTAAAATTATGCAGCAAAAAACGATACCTCATGGCTTTAGTAGCGGATTGAGTTCCAAAAATGTGCATGAGAGCACCCCCAAAGTTCAAACGCAGAAGATGAATCCCAGTCAACTAATTATGCAGCGAAGCACTTCCTGTGGAAAGAAGCCAAGCAAACAACGTTGAATCTTGTTGTTCATACTGTGCATACGCTAGGTTTTCAACAGTAAGACCACTGGCCCCAATAACTTCTTTTGAGGGTATATGAACTGTTCCATCAGCAAAAGAATGTAATTTGTGAGTTTTGATTACCAGTAAAACATACTACTTCCAAGCCAAGAAGGTACTGTTATCAATAAGCACTGCTACTTTATGTGAAGCAAAATCAAATGGAATGAAAAATTTCTTGATTGTTGATTCTTTCAAAGGTCGCAGCATCCATAGCTAACAGTAATGCTCTGTAATGCTAATCTGACGACAGAGACGAGTTAGGGGTGTTACACCAATGGTTTTAAAATCACAAGGCCAAAATATCAGAAATTAAACACATAACACTTACCGATTATCCGTGCACTATCACTGCATGTTAGCATCTTTTACAAAATACTATCACTTTCATATAACATATATATCATGTATACATTTGCACTTTTCACAACAGATACCATATCCACATATCACATACTTGAGCTTCTTATCACCATGCACAATTTCATAATCATATAAGCACAAATCCACAAAACAAATATAGATACAAGAAAACTTATGCTCAGAATTTAGAATAGAGATTTAGGCTACTACTAAATTCTCCAATAACACTTGACTCGTGTTTATGAATAGTGATTCCAAACACTCACCCCCATGCTTTTGCTGAGAAGTCAAAAGCTCAACTAGCTTTTCCTTTAACTTGTAGAAGGCTCCAATGAATCCGAGGCTTAACACACAATAACCGTACAAAGTTCACAACCAGATTGTAGCTAAGGACTCACTTAAACCGACTAAAGCATCAACCTATTCTAAGTTCTCATGTAACCAAAATTTAACATAACAAACTTAGAATGCTCGTAACTCGGTCTACACTTAACCTTTTTGCCTAAAATGAATTATGTTCATCTGATTAGTCATCTGCTTCAAATCCTCAACTCTTAAACCACTAAAAACTACCCAATTCATATTATCATAATTTTTCGACATATTTTTGGCAATCTTCACAAAATTCATTAAAACGTAAGTAATTATCAACGAAACTTCAAGGTGATTTTAAAAACCTTCTAATCATGATAAAATGAGTTGAAAAAGACTTCAAAATCACGTTTTAACTCAAAATTAAAAAAGGGCAAAACTAGCAGTAATTATCACAACTCACTATACGTATTCATCACAATTAAAAAAGAAACAAATGGGATAGGAAGGCTTACTTTCGAAACTTATGATAGCGGTTTAGGCTACTCCTAAGCTCTCGTTTAACACTATGAATTGTGCCTACAAGCAGTGATTCCAAAACACTCATCGTTCACATTTTCACTTGAAAATCGCAAGCTCAAACTAGTTTTTGCTCACCTTTCGCCTTACTCAAAAAGGGCCCCAACAGTTCCAAAGCTTTAGATATATAACCACACAACATATACAAGCAATTAGCAGCCAAAAAACGTCTTAATTCAAACCAAAATGTAGGTTCAAAACTAGCTTTTCTAAAAACTAGAATTTTCTACTAGATTCACTAAAAATCAAATAGGGTTTGTCCTATTTTGATTACTCTAACTTTTTTCTCAATTTAGTCACTTTAAATAAAATAATTGTGTGACTTAGTTACTAACTGCCTCTCGACGTACCAACACCAGAGGTGTGAATACTGCTATTAAGGATAGGAATTAAGGCGGTGTCCACAAGTATATGGGTTAGGTTGTAATATAGTTTACAACAAAGTATGAAAGTATCCGAGAATCGTACCCTAGGGAGGTGAGACTAAACTAATATTAATTTCTACGTTGATGGGTCAAGTTAGTAATTAAATTAAATTATATTACAATATATCCTAAGGTGATGAGAAAATATCTTTTATAAAAATAAGATAATTAAGAATTGGAATAGAGTGCAGATTCTATCAATTCTAATGATGGAAGACTAACTCGTTTTAGTGTTCATAATTATCTTCTACTTAGGGTTCTCCACAAGGCCTCTCTGTCTTCCACTAACCTAATGTGTCGGCAAAAACTACTTATCTCTCGATGCCACAGTCCAGACCGAACGGGGGTAAGGTTTTAACGAATAGGTAATACTGATTTTGGGTTCATTCCCACCTATATGACTTATTAAAGTCATCAAGCCTAGGGTTTTAAGTTCTTCCTATCCCCGACCAACTGGTTTGCTAAGAATCTCTAAATAGAAGTTAATGAATCCCACATCCACTCGTTAATCTTCCTTACCGGATTAGTTCCCCATGGATTTAACACATGCAAAGAAATTGATAGTAAAATATAAACATTATAAAAGAAATCAAGAGTAGAGATGAGAAAAATCCTGATAATTTAATAACAGAAGCACGAACTAATGAAAACTTAATGAAAAACTAAACTGAATACAAAGCTAAATAAAAACTATTCATGAAGTGTTTAGATCCTTCTATTTATAGGCCTAGGGTTGGTCATCAATCATTGACCTAATTCGGCTGACGTTTTGCATTGAAGTTTGTTGTGTGAGCACCCTTGGTTAATTAATTCCTCATGTCATGTCGGTGTCGCGACACCCACTGGCCTGTGTCGCGACACTAATGGTAGTTTACGAGTTAGGGCTTGATTTTAGGATTGTGTCCCGACACCCTCTTGCTATGTTGCAAAAGCTTACGAAATTGATGAACTATAAGGAAAGGCTTGGTACTCCAATTAAAGAACATATACTTTTGTTTATGAATCTTTGCATAAGTGGAGGACAATGGGCAGGTTTGGATCATAACACTTAGACAGAGATGGTGCTCAAATATCTAATATTATTATTTTTATTATATTATTAAAAATTCCACGTGTCAACTACCAATTTGCTAAAGGGTTTTTTTGTAACAGTGATAATGGTATGGGCCCATAATGGTTACAAAATTATAATTTCAAGATCGGATTTGACAAAAAATGTATCTAACTAAAAGAAGTGTTATAGTTTGAGGTTGTGCATTGAACTAAGCCTTTTATATAGTAGTGATATAAATATCTTCTTCTTTTTTGTACAACGATTATTTTCCTAGCCTAGTCCTAGGAAAGGTGAACAACTAGATCAATAGGTTACAATTTAAAGTTTAGTGACATAATTATCTTTAATTGCATTTGGTATCATATACTCATATTGATTTTATGACATTTCAAGTTAACTTGTGACATGAACTAAGCAAAAAGCTTTAATATAGTATAAATACTAAATAATTGTATATTGGGATACTCGTTCTATTTAGATATTTGATGTCTACAAAGCGTTATTGTGGCTTTGTGTTCAAAGGTTAGATAATATTGTGATTGAATCGATTGTCAAAGTGTGATCAATGCTTTAAATCTTCCAAGTATTGATGTGTGAAAAGTCGCAAGATCCATAACTAACGGAGCAATTAGAAGGGAAAAAGAAAAGAGCCTACTTTGATACCATATTAGAGATATGAAATATGAGGAAATTCGTTAATCGACTTAACAAATACAATCGATATCCAATACTTGTACACTAGAAATGTATCGCTAATAGAATAAAAAACTACCCTTAACTACTTAACTAGCAATGAACCGCTCTTAACTAATTTACATTACTTAGTTACACGATGGAAAGCACTTGTGACATGTTATCAACAATGGATGTCTTGATTATGAAAAATCAAATCTCAAATTAATAATTTATTAACTATTGAATTTGACGATTAAACCCCATCGAAGCTTAATCCAACAATTCATTACGGGAGCCAAAATAAAATTTTAAAATTAAAGGGATTAAAATTTAAAAATTGTTAAAAGAAACTTAAATTAAATAATTCATAACTAAAAGACACTGAAAGAGATATTATGCCGGTAAAGGGTGACCGTCTACCCTTTAATTAGGCCATGAACATCGGTTGACTAACACCGTTGTTTGTTTGGTTTTTTTTTTTAAATAATTAGAGATTTTAGCTTAGTTGGTGTAAGCAGCAATTATTTGTCCATTTAATATTATATTTTGGTGGGAGGTCATTAATTCATGAAGATAAAACGGCGAGGACGGTTGCCGTGTCTCAATACGCGACTTAGTACGTAAGTGCTTACGTTTGTATCATATATATTATTGAATATATCCTAATAAGTAATCTAATCTAGATACTGAAAATCTAATAATCTTTGTTAATTATATTATGGTAAATTCTGCATCAATATTCACCTTCTTTTCCTTGTTAATTTTAAATTTCTTGAATGATAAAATTTTTATTTATGGAGTTCATTAATAAATATTTTTATATAATTGATGAATATTTTATATTTGAAATTTATTTAATATCATTTATTTTATATTTGTAAATATTTATATATATATATTAAATTTTTTAATATATCGATAAATTTGAAATGATATATCGAAATAGATCGGCACCGTTATGTACCGGTTCTAGTAGAAAATGATGTGCCCACCGGTGTTGTAAGCTCCCGACTCGACCTAGATGCTAGATGTAATCTAGAAGACAACATCACCATCGAGATGGCCTACTGTGGTTATCAAGTTTAAAAACAGCCATTTTAAAACCTTCGTTTAATTTCAGAGAAAAATTCGATTACAAACCGTTTTATTATTCCTCAAAATCTTAATTTCAATTTACTAGCAAAAGAAATGATATCTATTGGTTTTAAGGAAAACCGGGCTTCATGCATACAAATTAATGATTATAGCATAATATCTTAAAATTTTAAATAAAATGTCATGCAAAATAAAATCTCAAATCTAAAACCTAGGTTCGATGCCATAGTTCGAAATAAAGTAGTACAAAAACTATAATAATAGGATAACCCAAATAATAAGTCTTAATAAATTGAAATTTTGAAACCGAGCCGAGACACTCTAATTTTCACGTATGCGTTCCTAACCTGGTGGGTTATCTTTAAGGATGAAAATTTAAGGGGGGAGTGAGCTGTAACGCTTAGTGTGAGTTCAATCACGAGAAAATTAGTGCAACAGTTAGTAAGATGCATTAGATAATATCGCATAAAATATTCACAATCAGGCAACAATTCAAAGTATCGATTTTTCAAAGCAACCACCATTAATATATCGGAACTCACAATAGTAGTTTTCAGAATAACCAAATTTTCATATTTACCCACAATGAACATATATAGACACATATATATAATAATAGATTTTTGTATGCACATGTGTTTAAAATGCCATATAGTTTTGGTTTTTAACAAAATAGATCCTACCTCACCACTACACACACTATAATGGGAGTTAACCAGAACTCCCTTCTCCAACGCAACGGGATATGGATAAACCACTATTGGTTCGTAGATAGTAACTTCCATTTGACTGTGGACACACAGAAAGTCCCCGTAGTTGGAATCTGCCTTTAGTTGTGGGTTCACAGCAAAAAGTCCTGCAGATGAAACCTACTTTTTGGCTATAGTTTATACAGCATAAACCTGCAGCTAGAATCTGCATTTGGCAATGGATACACAGCAATACCCACAGATGGAATTTGCCTTTGGTTGTGGATGATACAAAACAAATAAATGCAGATAAATTGCCAAACTTCTTCCGATCACATCATCTCATCCCATGCAATGCAATGCGGCAATATTTAATATAGATCAAGTATGATAGCAATTAATGTACTAATACATGACCAATCAGTAGCAAAATCATGCTTTCATGTGTTCAGATTAATAGTAACATAAGTCATGTCGTTCATACGATCACAAGTATAGATACAATATTAACATATACTATTCATAATTTATGCAAATATACATATACAAATAAACACTGCATTAATTCGATCGATCATGGTTTCTAACATATTTCATATCCTCAGGGATCCAATTGCATAATTTCAAACACTAAAAATAGTTCAGAACTTATTCAGGGATACATCTGATCAAAACATAGAATTCTAGGTCATCCTCGAAATTTACCTAGTTTGAATAGATGAGGATACTGTTGGCGAAACGTGACTTTTGGTTCCCATGTAGCCTCCTCTGTCCTATGGTTCTGTCACAATACTTTCACAAGAGGAATTTATTTCCTTTTCAAAACCTTTACGTCTCAATGAAGAATTTGAATTGGTTCTTCCTCAAAGGACAAATTCGGTCTCAATTCGATCTCCTTAATTGGAATAATATGGGTAGGATTGGATCAGTACCGTCTCAACATAGAGACATGGAAAACGTCATGGATTCGATCAAGTTCGGGAGGTAATTCTAATTGATAAGCAGCTGGGTCGATTCTCTTAAGGATTCGGTACGGTTTTATGAATTTTGGACTTAACTTACCCTTTCGATCGAACATGAACACCTTTCACCTTGGGGACACTTTCAGGAAGACTTGATCACGATAATCGTATTCAATGTCCTTCCTCTTTAAGTCATATGTAATTGCAATGTATGAGTCTTCATCCCACGTAGTTCGTGTGCCATGTGTGGGTGAAGTCATATTCTTTTCGATTTAGTCCAGCTTGTTTCGATTCTTTATCCATTGTGCGTGTGTTATGTGTATCATATAATATTGTATTTGATCGAACATATATTTATATTTATATTGTACTTGTGATTGTATTGTATTTAATAAGTTTGTGAAATTAACAATTTAAAATATATATTTACCTATTTCTATTATAATATTGTATTTGATAGAACATATATTTATACTTATATTGCACTCATGATTATATTGTATTTAATGCGTTTGTCAAATTAACAAGGGGCTCCGCTTTTGACATTCACTTTTCGAGATTTTAACTTTTTTAAATAGTTCTTGATGTCTTTTTTTACATAATACTTAGAACTATTCATAATCTTTGTTCAATCTATAACCGGAAGATAATACATTTTAGCGCACTCAACACACGCCCTCCTGTTTGGTAACAATATCCATGCCAATCTAGTTAAGACTCAATCGGCATATTTTTAATGTTATATTTTGGTATAATTAAAACGAGATTATGATTAATATTTATGAAAAATGGTTTTTTTTCATCATCGATGTTGCTTTTATGATTAAAATTGAGAGAGAATATTGTTCAAAGAAAATAAAAAAATCAATGAGGTAGTCATGAACTTGGGGGCGAAAATGGCGTGGAGATAGGTTGACTTGCCTCAATAGCTATTCGCTTGCGCATGTATCATATTATTGAATATATATCTAATCTATGTGGTAGCGGTCAGGTTTTCAAAGTTTGGGACATTTAGACATGAAATATATTGGGGAGATTTTACTATGGGTTGAGAAAAAAATTATATTAGGACCAAAATTTCTAACAAGTTGCATGAGTTTGACCATATGCTATATAGCTTTCGGTTTGTATGTATTCTGACTTTTGTTTATCATTTTGCATCACAACAGGTCCATGCTCTCGGGACTGATACCGTACGGTACTTTGTACTGATAGTTTAACTTGGAGCCACATATCGAAAGTCCACTTTCAATATGGCATCACACGGAGATTTAATTAATTTTTTTACAACAGTTGATGAAATCAACCACTTATTCTTTAAACATTAAATTTTAGTGCATAAATTGATGAAGAGCCCGGCTCCCATATGGAATCTTGTCCAATCAAACAGGAGTATCATAGCCTATAAATAGCATATTGAGCCGTATAATAATTCACTTCAAAACAAAAAGATCTTAAAAACAAACAAGACGTCAGCTAAGATGAATATGGGCAATGCTAATGGGGAGCATGCTATTGAGGCACTCCAAGCACAAGCTCACATTTGGAGACATGCTTTCAACTTCGTAAGCTTCATGTCTCTAAAATGTGCACTTGATTTAGGCATCCTTGATATCATTCATGATCATGGCAAGCCCATGACTATTACGGAGCTGGTTTCTGCGCTACAGATGCTCAACCCTGCTAAAGCATGCGACATTTATAGGCTCATGCGCATTCTAGTTCACTCGGACTTCTTTGCGCGCCAAAAGTTAGACAATGATGCTCAAGAAGAAGTGTTGACACCATTTTTTTGACGGAAAACGAGGTCGACTTGGGTTTTGAAAAATGAAACGGGAGTCGCCACCAATTCTTTTTTATGAGGTGTAATTGGATCACCTCGAAAAGTAGTTTTTAATAAATGGTTTGATTTTATTAAAACAACAAGTTTGGTCCACGAAATTCAGAAAAATGGGTTCGAGAGTCGGTTACGCACGAGGAAGGATTAGCACCCTCGATACGCCTAAAATTGGTACCTTAGTTGATTACTTAATGTCTTAATGTCGAAAAGCTGAAAACTTTAAAGAAATTTAAAAATACGATCATTGTATTAAAAAATTGAAAATTTCGGAAGAAGGGGCATATTTCATGTGAAAAAGAAAATCATATCCAGTAAATTAGGATACAATGTCTCGAATTCCCGATACACGAACGAATGCCAAAATTTACTTATTTAAAAGATATTTTAGCTATCTCGGATTTAAAAAAAGATATCACGACCAGTAAGTTAGAACGTGTTTTTTAAATCTCGAGATTACTAAGAACTTGAGTTTGAAAAGAGTCGTGCATTTAGATGTGTTGTGAAGATCGAAACCCAGTAAGTTAGGGCACGATCTTCTCGAATCTAAACACGATGCTATTTATTTAAAACAAACTTCGGTATATCGAATAAAATAAAACGCAAAATCGTAGTAAAAAATGTGAGACCAAATTACATTGTTGTTATGCAAGACAAAACCATAATGAATACAAAAGTATAAAAATAATACAAATAATGGCAACAATATAAAATAAATAAAAAGTCAAATCTACAACATACAAAAATAACCAAGTATATAAACGATTAAAATTAAACATTCATTCAAAATAATAATGGAAATAAAATAAATAAATAATGAAAACAAACGAAGAAAATATATAAAACTATAAAAATATAAAAGATATACATGTGTGTATATACATAAAATTATGGAAATATGAAAATGTATGTATGTACATAAAGTATATAGATGATATACAATTATATATATATATATATACAAAAATAAAAAATATGTACATATATATATAAATATGTATACGAAAGTTATAAAATAAAAGTATGTATATTATATAAAAATGTATGCATATATTTTAAAATATGTATAGAAATACGTATGCATTAATACATTTTAAAATTATCAAAATAAAAGGTATATATGTATGTTGTAGAAATGTATGCATGTATGTATATGCATCATAAGAATTATAAAACATAAAAGATGTTCATGTATGTATATACGAACTATGTAAATATATATGAGTATATCTGTATATATTATAAAAGTATGTGTAAGCGTATATTTAAATTATAAAATATACAAAGTATGGAAGTATGTGTAAATATTATAAAATAATAATACAAATACATATATAGGTACGTACATATATGTATAAATAAATTATGAAAAATATACACATGCGTATATATACTTTAAGCTTATAAAATAAGAGTATGTAACATCCATATATATATATATATATATATATAAAGCTAAAATAATAAAAACTAATTCATATATTAACAATAGTAATGAATAAATAAAAGGAAAAAAAACTGATAATAATAAATAGTAATTATAATAATATAAAAATAATTAATTAAACAACAAAAATGCTAAAAAAAGGGCTAGATTGAAATAAAGACAAAAGTACCGGGTAAATTCGAAAATAAAAAACAAAGAGGACTGAAGTAAAACGCGCGTCAAAAGTAAGGGACTGATTCGGAAAATTCCCCGTCCCTTACGCGCATCGTTTTGTGCAGGATCAGATTGGAACGGGCGTCAAATTTTGTGGTCAAAATTAAGTGAAAATAAAAGAGTGCACCGAATGTCCACAGAATTGGAGGGACTAATTGCGTAAAATGCCGATTAAGACAAAAATGTGCAGCTCGACAAGCTTTCAAACGGCACAGTTTAAAATCTTATATAAATAGAAAAAATAAAACCCTAAAAAGAGAAATCAGCCCCCATTTCTTTCTTCCCTTTTTTTTTAAAAAAAAACTGAAGATCCCAAATCCCCTCAACCCCTTTTCTTGGCCGCTCCTAATCGCCGCCATGGCCGGAGGCCGGCGCCGCGCGACGGCATCCCCGATCCGCGCATTTGAGGCATATTCAGAGCACCTGAACTTTGAAAAGGGAAGTCGAGGAGAAAACACGGTCTTTGGCAACCTCTCGAGCCCGAATCCGACGACGGCAATGGACCATCGCCGGCCGTTCAAGGGCCGATTCAGGTATTTCTTTCCTTTTTCTTTTTTTTATTTGGTAACCTTTTTTAAAAAGATTTTTTTAAAAAAAGTAAATAGAAAGAATAGCAAAAAAAAAAAACGAAAAGAACAGTTTGCAAAAAGAAAAGAAA